>NC_138378.1:52340420-52403572 GCF_054177405.1 Leptonychotes weddellii
AGTTAGTACTCGACCACAGCACATGGTAAAAGCGTCCAGTAGTATCGTTGTCAGGATGAGTTGTGTGAGCTTCACCTTCCCCATCTACAGCATGAACCTATTACTATAAGGATTAAATGAGATGCTGTCTCAACTAATGTGTATTCCTTTTCTGCTATGGTAGGGAAAGCTGGCAATTCGGTAACCCCTCATCTGGCAGGAACATCCATTGACACAGACGTCCTTCCCTGGCTAAACAGCCCAATAGCCAGGGTATCACCAAAGTCCCACTCTGAGGACTGGCTTCTTGGTGGTGACGCTTTCACTTCCCAGACGCAAAGTTTTTTTGAACACTCATGATGAGTCAGACACAAAGTGGCCACATTCCGAGCTTGATCTCATTTAATCCTTATAACAACACTATGAGGTAGATATTATCACCGTTTTTACAGATAAGGGAACTGGGGCTTGGGGAAGGTAAAGAACTTGCCCACAATCACACTGATGGTCTCACAACCCAGTCCTTAAACCCGGGTCTTTCTGCCTCCTGAGCCTGGCCTGGAAGCTCTGTGGTTTCCAGAACCAGAGCGATGGCAAGCGGCTGATGCACAGAACGTGTCACGGGCAGACATGAGGACAGGAGGGAGAGGAGAGAGCAGAGTAGTCTGGGGCAGAGACTGAGGAGGAGCTTAGTATCTCAGGTTCCTCGTCAGCTGTGCGGTGCAGGCCACCCTCCCCATCCTTGCTCAGGTGTCTCTTCCTGTTCTCTGAATATTGACAACCTGTTGTTGTTTTCTTAAGGGCCTTATTGAGATATACTTCACATACTACAGAATTTCCCCACTTAAAGTGTACAGTGCAATGGCTTTTAATATATCCACAGAGCTGTGAATCATTAGAACATCATCACTGTCCCCAAAAGAAACCTGTGTCCCTGAGCCATCATGCCCCGATGCCCCCAACTCACCCCCTCTAGGCTTTAGGCGGATACCCATCCATCTACTTTCTGTCTTTGCAGATTTGCCTCTTCTGAACATTTCATATGAATGGAGCCACACACTATGTGGTCCTTCGTGGCTGGCTTCTTTCCCAAAAATCTGGTTTTAAAGTAAATTAAAAAATGGTTCAAGTTCAATATACAGTACTTGGCTCAGGAAATACTTATTGAATTGAAATTGATCATGAATGATCGCCCTGCGTCATCAAGAAAAGGCTATATTATACTCATTCTTTATAAAAACTGTGATAGCTTTTTGAAAATTTTCCTTTAAAAATAGATAAAAACCTAAATCTATGCTTAAAGGTGTTTCAGTCACTGGAAACTTGGTTTTCTGGAGGGACTTGTTCTTGGAGACTCCAGGAGGTGGGAGTTTTACTATACTATGTATTCACCCTATTTATTTTTTTTTTTTGGCTTAATTTGTTCTTTATTGTACCTGATGCTATCAAACCCCATTCCATATATCTATGACTTTTGATTTCCAAGTCTTTGTCTCCCACCTTAGATGGAGAGTTAGTGTGCTAGTAGGTTCTAACCCCACACTGGGTCATCGCTTGTGATTCGTTTATTCATATGCACCATCTTGTACCATCGCTGATGAAAATTTAGGATATACTGGCCCAAGATCAGCCTTTGAAAACAGTGTGTTTTCTAATACCAACACTTTGACCGTATTTTCCTGCTTATTGAGTGGTGTATGTGGGATGAATTTAAAGCCCTTGCTGAAGTTAATATATATCATGTAAAAGATAGCCCTTGATTTACCCAACTTAGAACCAGTAAAGTTTTACCGGTCTGGCAGGATTTGTTATTCCTAAAGCCAGTGAATAGCATTTTGTGTTTATTCCTGGGGTGGGTTAAGTAGTAAGGGATCCATAATTATTTGGAAAACCCTTAGGGCCAGGTCTCCGAAGAGCAGCATGGAGGGATTTGAGGGAGCCCATACCTGTGCCCAGCAAGAACGTGCCTGCTAAGAGTGTGTCTGGAGGCCAGAGTGAGGGTGTTTCAGAGTGCCCAAACTCCTCCACTGGGGTACCCCAAAGGACCCTTGCTGGGAGTTGGCCAGCCCCCTTCCTGCCCAAGTTCCATGTAAACCCCCAGTTGGCCTGCCCTAGCTCCTGAGTCCAAAGCCAGGGGATCCATAATTATTAGGATTAGGTATTTTCCTATGTGACAATTCTGAGAATTATTTTCTTTTTAATTGAAGTACAGTTGGCATACAACATTTTATTAGTTTCAGGTGTACAACATAATGATTCGACAATTATGTAGGAAATGCGCAGTGCAATCTAAGTGTAGTTACCATCAGTCACCGCACCAGGTTATTACAATAGTATCGACTATATTCCCTATGCTGTGCTTTTCATCCCCATGACTTGCTTATTTTATAATTGGAAGTTGGTACCTCTTAATCCCCTTCACCTGTTTCACCCATCCCCCACCCGAGAATTCTTTTCACCAATTTCTTATTTAGGTACCTTGCTAATTCTCCTAAAGTTATCCAAATCAGTGGCAATTTTTTTTAGGCACTCTAAATCTCCAGGACTCGCATTTTGTGCGTAACTCTAGTTTAAATAAAAATAAATTAATTCTTTACTTCCACATCATCTCCAGACTCCTAATTCTACTGTTGAATCTTCACATAACCTAGAGCCCGCTGTTGGCGCTAGACGCTGCTGGCTCAGGCCAAACTTAGGGTATGATACTGACTCCGGGGTGTTCCCCACAGCAGTCAGTGACATCCTCCTGACAGTTCCAGGCACCCGCAGAATTATCCGCATAGATTGCACTGGAGAACCCTTGCCTTTTCTGGAAAGTTCTGTGATTCCTCTCCAGCAGGCTGCCGCTCGGGCTGCAGTGGGGTGTCCAGCCGGCCCGGGGGCATCACAGACCCAGCCCCTCCTTCTTGCAGCTTTTCCCCTTCCTTGGCCCCTCTCCTCCAGCCCCTTGCCACTGTCTCCCAGGCCCCACTTGGGCTTACTGTTTCTCCTGCAGCCTCTGTTCCTAGCTGCTCCTAATTGGCAGGCAGCCAAAAGCCTCATCTGCCAAGTACGGAAGTCAAGTCTAGAGCAAGTTCCCCTTTAAAACTTGGGGCTGACCCAGCATCTTCCCAATTGTATGGACCTTCCTCAGTCTTAGGACTTGACAGTGTTTGATCTCCAGGACTGACAAATGTTTCCCGTCTTCCATGCCCATGCCAGTCTCTTTTCTGGAAGTTATCTGGCTCACTCCCAAATTTCTGCAGCTCTGCATCCTGATTACGAAATGTGGAAAATCACATAGAGAGCTTTATAGAAAGATAAATAGAACCCCCATACGTAGCTACAGTCCATCAATTCTCAATCTATTACTTTCAAAATGCAGTTTATCATTCAGGTCTGAGACCAGATGGTACAAGAATTATCATTCATCAATTGTTACTTACAATCTTTCAGAAGGGTGATTTAGTAATGTGTCAGGACCACTTAAAAACCCTTAGAATTACTCATTCCACGCCTAGAAATTTATCCTAAAGACATCAACAGATGTGCACCAAAATTTGTGTGCAAGATTATCATGCAGAATTTCTATTTTGAGAAAACTTGGAAACAGTCTAACTGCCCAAAAATAGGACTAAGTAAAATATGGTGCATCAATATAGTGAAATATTATATAACCATTAAGTTATATTTTTGAACAATATTTTTAAAGTAAGAGAAATTCCAGAACTTCTGAAGAACCTTTAAAAAATAACTACATATAAAGTGAAAAATGGGATATAACACTTTATATAATAATATTATCCCAATTTTGTAAAAAGAAAGAAAAATGTTTCCATGCAGCCATGCTTAGGACAAACACAAAAACATTAATAGTATTTATCTCTGGGTGGTAGAATTACTAGTGATTGAAAAAATATATTTGCTGTATTTTCCAAATCTTCTGCAACGAATGTGCTATTTTCCTAATCAGAAAAACTATTGTTATTTGTTAAAAAGAAATTAGGCCACAAAAAAGGCAAAAACAAAAGGCCTTTGCCTGATGTTTTTCTTGACTGTTTCACCCCATCCTTTCTCACTGATGTAGAAAAACCGGGGATACTGACATTTATCCTGCTGAGAAACTAATTTCATCCTGCAGCTCCGGAAGGGACAGATTTTTCCCATTTTAAATGTAAGGAAACAAAGTCACAAAGAAAAGTGTGGAGAAACCAAGAGGTGAGCACAGGTCCATCAGCTCTGAAGGTGTGTGTCTCCTCTCCCTCCTACCAGAGGGGCCCAACAGAAATTGACAAGAAATTGACAAGAGGAAATGTGAGTTTCAGGCAAGGCTTTACCCAGGCTTATGCTCTGCACAAGGGAGTCAGCACAGAGGAGAGTGTCTTCAGGCTGACTCCCCGAGGAGATGTCAGGGAGAACTTCTAAAGATACCTAGGTGGGGAAAAGGATGACAGCTAAGCACGTAGAGGCAGGGATTTATTAGCACCTGCGCAGTTAAAGGTCATGCTTCTTTATGCATCCCATGTCTAATAAACATGTTAAATCTCCACCCCTGGGGGTGTTTTTTAGTATTATAATGAGGGGGAAAGTCAGTGAAAGGTCAGCAATGGGGTCCACCTTGGGGCACACTGGTTTGGTCTCATCTTGGCCAATTTTTGTAGTAAGCATCCTCCTGCCACGTTCCTGCAAGTTATGCTATTCAGGAGGCAGAGTTTGAGCTTCCCCCCCACCCACCTTATAGAGGCAGCCAAGGAATGCTGGATTTTGTGGGCAGGGTTGAGGGGTCCCTGCTCTGTCTCATTCCCCTCTGAGACATTTGACTCTCCTTATTCCTAAGGAGAAGCAGCCAAGGATCTCATCTTCTGAAACTGCTTCCTGCTGAGCAGGGGCTGTTGTCCCTATCCTACCCTGGAGGGGTAAAAATCTCTCCCTGACTGTTCCAATGATTTATAGGGACTGGGCTCCTCCCATACTGGTTTAGGTTGGAATCCTTGCATCACCCTTAGCTTGACTTGGAATTGCTGAAGGCTGGAAGACACCAAGATTACCAGGAGATTAAAAAGACAGAGCCCCCAAAAGTAATAGCAATAAAATGGCCACAAAGGGCCCAAGGAAAGGCAAGAAACAGGTAGCATTCGGTAGGTACCATTAATGGAGTCCCAGATGGTCTGAGTGGTGACATTGTTAAAATTACGTAGCCGTGTAGCCTGCTGGAGAATGATGTCAGCCCTTTATTCCACCTCTCCAGAACAACCAGATGTATTTGTAATAGCACATATTCCTCTTTGTTTAGCTAGCATATAATCCAGGGCAAATCGATGGGCTAAGAGCATTAGAGCCAGAGAATCCTATGATTTTTGTTATGAGTTTAAAATCTTGTCCCGGTACAGCCACCACCGTAGACACAGCGGCTGTGACATTCTGCATGACCGCATTGTTGTAAATTATTTCCCCGGCTAGTCCCCTCAAGGAAACGACCAACCAAGCGGACTGTTTTGGCAATCAGCAGACCCATCGCTGATCTGGACCTTGGTGATAGCAGACTTACGCAATTGTCGGGGAGTCTGTCCCGTTGTCCAGCTGTTTAAATAATCATAATCATACGACCATGGAAGACTTTTATTATCACCGAGTCACAGGCACGAAGATTGTGTAAACACAGGCCATTGTGGTCATTTCTCTGAAGTTTACCTCAAGTTGTCCAGCGTCGGTTTACAGGGCTTGAGGAAAAAGGACAGTTTTAGTTCTAGTTCCGAATGATTCCAAGTCAAGAAAATGAAAGAAAATTGGAGGCCTTAGTTTGGAGAGTCATAGCCAGATATTCGAGGAGACCAGGACAATTTAGGATCCAGCCCAGTTTTATAGGCAAACAACAAATATTTAAAGACAATCGGAACCAGAAGCTAACATTTATAAGGGTGTGTTATTGAAATGTAATCTTTCTCTCTAAAGTTACCCTCACTTTTGTCAAAGATAGTCAAATTAGGACTCATTTGTTGGTAAAAGAAGTACAGTTTTAACAAACTTGGCCTGCTTATTTACATCAGCACAACAAGAATAGTGACTGACCATATAGGTTTTTGTTTGTATGTTTGGTTGTTTTTTAAGGGGGGATGTGGGCAGAGGGAGAGGGAGAGAGAGAGAGGATCTTAAGTAAGCTCCACACCCAGCATGGAGCCCAGTGCGGGGCTCAATCTCAGGACCCAGAGATCATGACCTAAGCCGAAATCAAGAGTCAGATGCTTAACTGACTGAGCCACCCAGGTGCCCCTTGTTCGTTGGTTTGTTTTTAAATCTGATTTGCTGGAACTTTTCACAAGGAATTTTAGATTGAACTTTTACAGCCTCTGAAGGCTAGATGTGAAGGCAAAAACTTGCTGTCAGATTTGCCTGCAATACCCGTAGATTTGGGTGTATTCCTCTCCTCAAGATCCCCAACATATCCTGAGGTTTCCTGCACCTGCCAGGAAGTGACATTCTTTACTGCTGGGAACTCTGTAAACAAGGTATCAGGCCAACATTTCCAGGGGGCTCTATTGACTCCATAAAGTCAACCTTAATTCCTTAAAGCTGTCTGGTTATATCTACATCTATGTATGTCTCTCTCAAATATGACATTCCAATCAAAGCCTGGGTAAAATAACCCATATTTCCAATGGTGTCCTGTTACAAGGAGAGCAGATTCTTATTGAACTTTATGCAAGCAATTATAATTGCCATGAAAAAAAGAATACTCACTGAGAGTTTCTGAATTCTGGAGGGTTCAGATAGAGAGAAGAGATAAGTGCTTCAATTTGTTCACAAAAGAATATCTTAACATATTTCTGTAAGTCATAGATACCTTAAGAGAAGAAGTTTCCTTAATTCTGGAAGAGCAAACATTAGAGAACCAGCAATGTTTTATACAAGAGTCATAAGAACTATAGTCATCTTTCTTCATTTAGTTAGCTCCCCATTATTAATTCTTACTCTGAATGTAGTTTTCCCCTTAGTTCTGGAAATTCTTACCCAGTTTAGTTTTATGATCTTAAAGATAACAGAAATCTGTATCTCCTTGAAGATGAAACACATTTTCAAGAGCTTCAGAGCAGTAACTATAAATGACAAAAGACTCAAACATGGACAAGGTTAAAAATCTGATGAGAGCTCATTATAATGCAGTTGACAAGGAAATCTAGTTCTTTCTGGGACATACAACATTTTAATAATTAGAATTGTACTTGATGACATTATAACAGAACATATTAAGACTAAGAATTTCATATACTTTCTGGAACAGTTAGCAAGTCTAATTAGTCAAAAAGGACTTTATTTAGAATTTGAGTCTTAGGAAGGTTGTTTCAAAAAAAACCAGAAGGTTTTAAGGCACATGCCTAAATAGGATCACAGATCATTATAAAACTCAAAACTTACTTATCTATTTAACCAAGGTGGCAATAAAAGATTCTAAAGGCAAATGCATTCCCTTTATATGGCTGAGTAATATTCCATTGCATATATATGACACATCTTCTTTATCCATTCATCAGCCAATGGATGCTTGGGCTGTTTCCATAGTTTGGCTATTATAGGTAACACTGCTATAAACATTGGGGTGCATGTATCTCTTTGAATTAGTATTTTTGTATTCTCTGGGTAAATACCTAGTAGTACAATTGCTAGATGTACATAGTTGTTAGCAAAACTTAGCTCTTGAAATTGAGGAGATTTAACCTTATTAAGTAATCAAAGACCTGATAAAGACAAAATGTAGAAACTTTGTTTTTCCAGACAGATAAAGAAAATCTTTGTTTACAATTTCTTACAAAGAGCAGAACAACAAGCTAAGAAAACTTTGTGGTTTTTTTTTTAACAGAGAAAAACCAAATTTTAATCTTATACCAGGGTACTTTTTAAATTTATTTTTATTTTTTAAAAAAGATTTTATTTATTTACTTGAGAGAGAGAGAGCACGAGGAGGGGGAGGGGCAGAGGGAGAAGCAGAGTCCCCACTGAGCGGGGAGCCCAACCCGGGCCTGGGTCCCAGGACCCTGAGATCATGACCTGAGCTGAAATCAAGGGTCAGACGCTTAACCGACTGAGCCATCCAGGTGCCCCACTAAGGTGCTTTTAAAACTCATTTATCTCAGTCTCAGCCCTTACCATGCATAAAATTCTTTTCTAAAGATTCTCTTTTCACAAGTTTTCTAAAATTTTTTTTAATTTAGATCTTGTCCTAAGCCTTCTTTCTCTAAATAACCAGTCTCATTTTAGGACAAAAGTATTTTCTCTCCCTTCAACAGAAATATATTTTCATTTCTCATACCTTTCTTATCAAAAACGTATCTTACTTTCCTTGCATATGGAGTTGTTTTCCTTATCATTTCTAGTTGTATCAATCACATTTATCAGAATTTTAATTCTCAGAAACCTCAGTTTCTAGTAAAAACTAAGCAGTAAGCTATTACATCAGAATTCTTTAGATTGGAAATTTATGCATACTGTTCATAATTTTTAGACATGTGGGTTTTTTTATAGTACAACTTTCAATAAAGCATAAGACATGCTTACTAGCAGACCTAAGTTTATCTTTAGTTTCTCTGTGATAAGCCAAAGCCAAAGCAAAAAAAAAGGCCTAAGTAGATAATGTTCAGTAATCAATGCTCTAATAGTCTATCTTATTTGGAAAAGACAGATATCTAATGAACTTAACCCAGTTTATCATTTAATTTAGCAAACCTTCAGAGTTTTAGGTTACCAAAGATTGTGAAAAATATACACCTTTTTGCTTCTTCAACCTACTTGTTCTTAACAATTACCATGAAAACTTGGAGAGACAAAAATGAACCATCATGGAAAGTCATCTTTTTGTTGACAAACTGCAACAGAGATAACACGAGCTTATTTGACCTTTCGTAAACCTTGGTAGATTCCAAGTGTTATGTTTAATGCTGATAGCCCTAAAGACATGCCTCTTTCAATTAAGGCAACAAACTTCAATTAGCTTTAATATGAAATGTGTTGTGCCCGTGTCCACTAAAAAGTCATCAGTCTGTTCCCCACTGGGAACTCCTGGGAGGTCTCATGGGGGGGTGGAATCTGAAGTGGGCGGGGTAAGTGCAGGGGAGCCCCCTGGACCCATTCATGTCAACCTGGGAAGTGTTTTAGTTTGAACCTCCTAAGGAGGTGGCCCAACAGCTTCAGGGGGCGGGGGTGTTTTGCTCCTTGATAGTGAGGGCAGGAGGAACAAGAGCTACGGCGCTGCCGGGGGCATCAGGGATGGTCTAGGAGCTGGCTACTCAAGTCATGCTGGTGGTGGTGCAGAAAGGGGAGGGGGGGTGTGCAGCCGGCAAGGCCGGAGGCAGATTTAAAGTCTGGACTGATGTTCCCTATTGTCCGCCTCTCGTCTCTCCCTCCTGCAAAACAGGCTTTTCCTCTGCACCATTTATTTAAAATATGTCCTAATAGATTTTGGGGGGGGGTGAGGGGGGAACAGGAGTATCCCCCATCTTCCTAGGCAGAAGTTCAGAAAGAACTATAAATGAAGCCCGGAGTACCCCTGTGAGCCTGTGTACCTCCCCAAAAGTTGAAGCTTCACCTACGGAACCAAATGGCTTTCTTGATAAGCTAAGAGAATCAAACCCAAACCCCCTATTTGAAGGCAACCGAATGGGAGCAAGGAATGCAAGAGAGCCAGTTAGTAGCCATCTTTTCTCTTGGCTTAACATATACATAGGCCAGGGAGTGTTACAATGAAATAATCGTTTCCTTTTAGATAGAGGATCATAACTGTAAGTGTGCCTAGCAGACAGAATTCACCCCAGCGGGCTCTGAGATGGGATGGAATGAAGTTCTCCTGTCCTTACAGAGATTCCAGAAATAGACAGATTCCCTTCCTTCAAGGAGAGACTGGTACAGAGTCACTTCTGAGTAATTTCTCTTTGGAGCTGAATGACGTAGTCACTCATATTTCTAGCCAGAAAATTTACTCAAGCCTTATATTAATAACACCAATTGGTATAATGCCCAGTGAAAACAATCAACATATCAGGTTTAGCCCCTCTAGGTTCTTCCCACCCCAGAACATTACCGGTAACCCACAACAGCTTGAATAAAAGTCAGGACCGTCACCTCAAATTGAGGAGGTCATGGGATCAGGAGAACTCATCCATACATCGGTGGGGTGCTGAGAAGCCAGAGGGGCACAAAGGACTTGTGCTGGCACCGAATGCCGAGTTCCAGAGGACCCCCAGGTGTTCTCAGGCTAGTTGCTCTGTTATCCTGCTGACTACACCAAGAAATGTTGATGCAAAATGAACAAACTTTTTTTTTTAAATTATTTTAAAGGAAAGAGTTCCATCCGAGCCCAAGTTAGGACAGCTGCTTGGGGTACACAATCTTCACAAAGAAGAAAGTGCTCTGGGGAAGGAATATTTGGCGTGGGGTTAACATAAGAAGTTACAAATCATTAGACAAAGGACATTTCAGAAAGTTGCAGACCTTATCTTAACGTTCTAGTCTGTGCAAGGCTGCATGGCTTTAGCCTCATGGGAACTTGGGGAGGTTTTACTCTTTATGTTAATTCCATTTTGTTTTTTTTTAAATGAAGCAGATGTACAACGTGTGCTGGAGCAGAAATAAAGCCCATTCTCTAAGGATTTGTCCAGTAATTTTGACCTTGGTAAATGTTAAAGTATAGCTTCCCTGGGAGCCCAGGTATTATTTAGGTGGTCTTCACAGAGACAACAACGAGATCTACCAGGTGATAAATCTGACTAGAGAGGAGATAGGGCAGTCCACACAGTTCTTCTCCCCACAGATGGGAACAGAGGATGGAGAAGCACCCAGGCATTTCAAAGAGAAAAACAAAACATGGAATCTCCAGGTTGGAAGTGGGCAGTGGGCAAAGTGGAGGGAGCTGGAAGAGGGCAAGGAAAAAGGAGAAGAAAGAAAGAAATGCCTCTCCACCCATCCCACACAAATGTCTGTTCAGGCAAAGGAATTAAATGGTGGCCAATGGAGGGAGGCACTCTGTCCACTGCCCAGGGAGTGATCAGGCCCAGGGAGTCAGCCTCAACCCGCCTTCCGGCAAGTGTCTATTCAGGCAACTCAGAGAGTAGAGAAAAAAAGAGTTTCCTTTGACTATCAGATTTCCAGCCACTACATGATGTGAGGGTTACATATCCACTGGTCTCACGAGTCTGGCGTTGCGGAGAGCTTGTGGAGACCCAGGTCTGTGGGTACGTGGCGGCCGCTCCCACCTCCACTGGTCGGTTACCGCGCTGGGAGCATGTCGGCGCAGGCTGAGCAGAGTAAAGCGGTGGCCGTCTTAGAGTCAGCCCACACTATGAGAAGCAGGGAAAAGAGCATGGAAAAGAAGAGGGAGGTTAGGAGTTTAGGAAGGAAGGAAATTGGAAGGAAGGGAAAAGGGGGAAGTGTTGCCTGAATGGGAGTAGTGGGAACCCCACAACACGGGAGGCAGCCTTACCTCCCGCAGTGACAACAGAAACATGTTCCAAGATGGCTAGTCAGCTGCCAAGGGGTTGCCTCTGGCTGCCCCCATGGGTCCCACGCTCCCTTCTGGATGGGAGAGAAAGAACCTCTGGGGTCCTAGCAGTGTCCCCCACCAAATATGATACCAAACCAGGCCCTTGGGCTCCCTAAACAACAGAAATTGACAAGAGGCCAAATGTGAGTTTCAGGCAAGGCTTTACCCAGGCTTATGCTCTGCACAAGGGAGTCAGCACAGAGGAGAGTGTCTTCAGGCTGACTCCCCGAGGAGAGGTCAGGGAGAACTTTTAAAGACACTTAGGTGGGGAAAAGGATGACAGCTAAGCACGTAGAGGCAGGGATTTATTAGCACCTGCGCAGTTAAAGGTCCTGCTTCTTTATGCATCCCATGTCTAATAAACATGTTAAATCTCCACCCCTGGGGGTGTTTTTTAGTATTATAATGAGGGGGAAAGTCGGTGAAAGGTCAGCACTGGGGTCCACCTTGGGGCACACTGGTTTGGTCTCATCTTCGCCAGTCTCTTGTAGTAAGCATCCTCCTCTGAGTAAGCATCCTCTCTCTGCATTCCTGCAAGATGGTATACTTAAGAGATAGGGAGTTTGAGCTTTTCTTTTTTTTCCTTATGGAGACAGCCAGGGAATGCTGGATTTTGCCTTCAAGGATGAGGGGATCCAGTCCCTGCTCTGGCCCATCCCTATTTCTGATATTTTTAAGTTGCATCTTATTCTATACTGGAGCTTTCAATTTTCTATTATCAGAATAAACTTCCCCTTTGATAACAAAGATATTCTCCTTTATATAAAATTCTCATTCTAGCTGACTTTCTTTAGCTAAGATTTTACCTTAAGAGTGTCAATTCTTTGAATAATGATATTAAAAAGGCAGCCTGATTCCTAGAAACATATAAACTACCAAAACTGAAACAGGAAGAAATAGAAAACTTGAACAGAGCTGATAACCAGCAAAGAAATTGAGTCAGTAATTAAAAATCTCCCAACAAACAAAAGTCCAGGGCCAGATGGCTTCACTGGGGAATTAACCAAACATTTAAAGAGGAGTTAATACCTATTCTTCTCAAACTATTCCAAAAAATAGAAAAGGATGGAAAACTTCCAAATTCATTCTATGAGGCCAGCATTACCCTGATACCAAAACCTGATAAAGACTTCACTAAAAAGAGAACAGGCCAATTTCCTTGATGAACGTGGATGCAAAAATTCTCAATAAAATACTAGCAAACCAAATCCAACAATACATTAACAAAAAATCATTCACCACAATCAAGTGGGATTTATTCCTGGGTTGCAAGGGTGGTTCAGTATTTGCAAATCAATTAACATGATACACCACACTAGTAAAAGGATAAGAACCATACGATCATTTCAATAGGTGCAGAAAAAGCATTTGACAAAGTACAGCATCCTTTCATGATAAAAACCCTCAACACAGTAGGTTTAGAAGGAATATACCTCAACATAATAAAGGCCATATATGAAAAACCCACAACTAATATCATCCTCAATGGGGAAAAACTGCAAGCTTTTCCTCTGTGGTCAGGAATCAGAGAGCGATGTCCACTCTCACCACTGTTACTTAACATAGAACTGGAAGTCCTAGCCACAGCAACCAGACAACAAAAAGAAATAAAAGACATCCAAATTGGCAAGGAAGAAGTCAAACTTTCACTCTTTGCGGATGACATGATACTCTGTATAGAAAACCTGAAAGCCTCCACCAAAAAACTGCTAGAACTTATACACGAATTCAGTGAAGTGGTTGGATACAAAATCAATGTATAGAAATCTGTTGTATTTCTATACACCAATAATGAAGCAGCAGAGAGAGAAATGAAGGAATCGATCCCGTTTACAATTATACTAAAAACCATAAGATACCCAGGAATAAACCTAACCAAAGAGGTGAAAGCCTGTACTCTGAAAACTATCCAACGCTGATGAAAGAAATTGAAGATGGCACAAAGAAATGGAAAGGCATTCCATGCTCATGGATTGGAAGAACAAATATCATTAAAATGTCTACACTACTCAAAGCAATCCATACATTTAATGCAATCCCTATCAAAATACCACCAGCATTTTTCGCAGAGCTAGAACAAGTGATTCTAAAATTTGTAGAAACCACAAAAGGCCCCAAATAACCAAAGCAAACTTGAAAAAGAAAAGCAAACCTGGAGGCATTTCAGTTCCAGATTTCAAGTTATTCTACAAAGCTGTAGTGATCAAACAGGATGGTACTGACACAAAATAGACACATGGATGGATAGAATAGAATACTCAGAAATGAACCGACAACTATATGGTCAATTGATCCTCGACAAAGCAGGAAAGAATATGCAATGGGAAAAAGACAGTTTCTTCAATAAATGGAGTTGGGAAAACTGGACAACAACATGCAAAATTATGAAACTGGACCACTTCCTTACACCATACACAAAAATAAATTCAAAATGGATGAGACCTGAAATAATACAAATTCTAAACCTGAGACCTGAAACAATACAAATTCTAGAGGAGAACACAGGCAGTAACCTTTCTGACTTCAGCCATAGCAACTTCCTTTTAGATATGTCTCCTGAGGCAAGGGAAACAAAAGCAAAAATAAACTATTGGGACTTTATCAAAATAAAAATCTGCACAGCGAAGGAAACAATCAACAAAACTAAAAGGCAACCTACAGAATGGGAGAAGATATTTGCAAATGACATATCTGATAAAGGGTTAGTATTCAAAACATACAAAGAACTTATAAAACTCAACACCCAAAAAACAAATAATCCAATGAAAAAAATAACCTCCCCCAAAATAATCCAATTAATAATCTAATTTAAAAAATACAATAGGCAGAAGACATGAATAGACATTTTTCCAAAGAAGACATACAGGTGGCCAACAGGCACATGAAAAGATGCTTAACATCACTGATCAACAGAGAAATAGAAATCAAAACCTCAAAGAAATACCACCTCACACCGGTCAGAATGGCTAAAATTAACAAGTCAGGAAACGACAGATGTTGGCGAGGATGCTGAGAAAGGGGAACCCTCCTACACTGTTGGTGGGAATGTAAGCTGTTGCAGCCACTGTGGAAAACAGTATAGAGGTTCCTCAAAAAGTTGAAAATAGAGCTATCCTATAATCCAGCAGTTGCACGACTAAGTATTTACCCAAATCTTATAAAAACACTAATGCAAAGGGAGATATGCACCCTGATGTTTCGAGCAGCATTATCTACAATAGCCAAACTATGGAAAGAGCCCAAGTGTCCATCAACAGATGAATGGATAAAGAAGATGTGGTGTAGCTTTCTATCTATCTATCTATCTACCTACCTACCTATCCAGATAGATATGGATATCGATACACACACACACATATATATATACAATGGAATATTACTCAGCCATAGAAAATAATGAAATCTTACCATTCGCAATGATGTGGATAGAACTAGAGAGTATTATGCTAAGTGAAATAAGTCAGTCAGAGAAAGACAGATACCATACAATTTCACTTGTATGTGGAATTTAAGAAGCATAACAAATAAACATGAGGAAAAAAGGGAGAGAGAGAGCGAGAGACAAACCAAGAAAAGACTCCTGACTATAGAGAACTGATGGTTACCAGAGGGGAGGTTGGGGGGGGATGGGTGAAATAGGTGATGGGGATTAAGGAGGGCACTTGGTGTGATGAGCATTGGGTGCTGTATGGCAGAGCTGAATCACTACATTGTATACCTGAAACTAATATTATGCTGTATATCAACTCACTGGAATTTAAATAAAAATAAAATTGAACAAATGAATGTTCAAATAAGCTGGATACAGCATTTTTGCATGCGTTTTGTTATTTTGGGACAGTAATAATTGTAAAAAAATATCCGACACGCAAATCTTAGACAAGCTACAGTTCACTGTGATAGGGTTAAGGAAGGTTATAATTTTTTTATATTGATGACATGTTTCAATGATTACTTGGGACACATCAAGTTAAGTAAAATGTATTATTCAAACTCATTTCATCCTTTTATTTTTACCTTTTTAAAATGTGGTTATTAAACGATCTTACATTACAAACATGATTCACATTGCATTTCAGTTGGACCGAGGTATCACAGAGCCTCTGTCTCTCCACCTGGAAAATGAAGTTAACAGTGGGACCATGTGCAAAGTGCCCAAGGAGTGCATGTTCCATAAATGGTTTTGTTCATTCCCCCACCACCTTTTCTCACCAGAACACCCGAGTCTCATGACTTGGACAGAACACGAATTTCCAGAGGCTTTAAAAGAAACATTGTTCTCCTATTTCCATCCAGATTCCTCTTTAGCAAGGACATGTTTTTAGTCATGAGTTATTCGAAATCTTATGGTGTTTGGTTGGTAAATAGCAAGTCATAAATTTGGAAACTCGGGCCAAGATCCTGAAACCGCCTCGCCTAAAGCAGAGGTGTTAGAGAATGCGCCCATTCATAAACTTGCCACAAACCCTGGTGAAAAGATGGACTGACATGTAGTCAGGAAATGCACACAAGGTGATTCATGGCCATTGACACTCACTGAGCATCTATCTGGTGGTGATCTGAATTATTCATGGTATCCCCCTTGGCACTTTTCTGTTGAAGGTTGATGTCAAGGCAGGACCTACACTCCCCTCTCTGACCCCGATGCTGAGCAGCTGTGTACAGAGTGCCCCATCCTACAATTGGTTCTCCAAGTGGATGATTATGGAAACTTATGGGCCCAGAAACTGGGAGATGGGCCACTACCATGAGGCTTCCTTGTCCAACTGCCAGAAGACAAATGAATTCCTCTAGCACCAGCCCCATACTCCTGAGTGTAGAGCTTAAGATAATTTATGGAATTGATTTATGCTATTCCTCTTTCCACAAGAATTCGCGGTGGCTCTCAAAGTGGCCTTTTGTTGAATTTACACAATCATCCTCTAATTTCATGTTTCTGGCGTCCCAGTCAAGAATGACAAATTCCTCCTTCCCATTCAGGAATGACAAATGCTATGGTGCTCATGTAGTTACAGTGCTCAGGAGTGAGGCAGCGGGGAGGGGTGCGGACTGTTCCCAAGTGGAGAATGCCTGGCCCTCCAGACCCCAGCAGCTTGGTGCCTTGTGGGGCTATACATCTGGGGTTGTGATTTTTCACAAGAAGCCAAATTCCTAGATTTGATTGTGGAAATCTCCTGTTTTTTAAATTTGGGGACTGAATGAACCCTTCTGTTGGTCCAAGTCAACCAGGCTATTTCTAATTTCTGATCTGGTTTGTTTGTCTGTATAAATGGGGTCTTTGGGGGCGCCTGGGTGGCTCAGTCATTAAGCGGCTGCCTTCGGCTCAGGTCATGATCCCAGAGTCCTGGGATCGAGCCCCGCATCAGGCTCCCTGCTCGGTAGGGAGTCTGCTTCTCCCTCTCCCCCTGCTTGTGCTCTCTCTCTGTCTCTCTCTCTGTCAAATAGATAAATAAAATATTTAAAAAAAAATAAATAAATGGGGTCTTTGTGGGGAGGGACTCTACCTTTTATTCTCCTGTGTTCTTTTTTTGCTCTCTCTCCCCCTCACCCCACCAGGCACGTTGCATAGCATTTATGATAATTATGATTTCCAGAACTAGACAGTTATTTGCCACCTTAATCATTGTTTTAGGGTCCTCTTCTTCTCTTTTGTTACTCGAGGTTCTCCAGACACTGAGAGAGAAGAATAAGCACAAACAGGAGTTACTAATGGCTCTCTCCTGGCCCCATACCCTCATCTGTAAGACAGTGTGGGCAAAGGTCCCTTTCCGTGGTTTATGTATCACATGCCCAAGGCATGACCAAAGGGGGCAGGGCATAGGAGGGAAGGGAGGAATTCCAGGTCAGGATTCAGAGGAAGGCCTCTCCTTTGATTTAAGGCAGCGCTAGAGTAATAAAAGGCATGCCCGACCCATCTCTATTCACCCGCCCCTGGCTCCCAGCTCCCCATGTGCTCACCATCTCTGGAAACTTGCTCCCTTTTCTGCGGCTTTATTTTGTGATGAAGGCCTCCTGCCCCCTAATGCTCTCCCCCAGTCGACCAGATACTTTGTCTTCGATGGCATGCCCTGAGGTCCCCAAGAAACCTAGGCTGTGTCTGTGTAAGTCGCCAAAACCTTAAGTAAAATTCAGTTAGGGAACTGGCTATTGTGAGCCTAACAGGCAGTTTGTTTGGTTTTTGTGTGTTTGTTTTTGTAGTATCGAGAGAGTCACAAATTTAGTTCTGTCCATAGGAAGCAGATCCAGACCACTTTCTTACTGATGCTGTGAAGTCAAAATTCTGAGAACTACACTAGAGCTACAAGAGGTAGTAAAGCACAGGGGTGCCTGGCTGGCTCCGTTGGTAGAGTGTGCGACTCTTGATCTCAGGGTTGTGGGTCTAAGTCCCGCACTGGGTGTAGAGATTACTTAAAAATCTTTAAAAGAGTCTTTAAAAAAAAAAAAAACACTAAAGCACGTTTTAGGGAATTGAAAGAAGACAGCTGTATTTTCAGGAAATGAATTGAGAAAACACTCGGTGAAGCAATTATTTGCTTCCACCTATGCAAAAACGCAGAGAGACGTGTAGCCGGAAGTCTGCTGTGTTTGTGCTCCCATGGGCCACACCGTGCATAGATAGATATAATGCTGATGGTGGCAGGGACCAGACTGAGTTCTGTCACACAGTACATCTACTTTATTGGTGACCGTACAGGAAGAACAACTTCCTGTGAAATACTCTAAGTTTGTAGATGAAACATGTGATACAAAGTACAAAGTTTTACTGCTGTTCAGGGAAATCCAGCCTACACGCAGAATTTGTTTCAGAAGACCCTGGTCCACCCAGTCTTGGAGTTTATGGGACTTTTTTAGATTTCTGCAGCTAATGACATGAACACAGACCTTCCAAAATTCTCTGTAGGGAACAGGGAAGCAGCCTGATCCCCACTTTTGAGGATATGGGGTATTCAGAGACTACGTTTTGTATGGGAGGGCACACACTTTTGCCTCCGTGTTTTGTTTTGAGCAACACACACACTGACTTACCCTTGGAGTTTGGGATCTCCCAAGTAGACTATCTTCAGAGAATAGACTGCATGCTCTGAGTGTGCCCTCCCCATGCTCTAGCAGATGAGGGCACACGTTTGTTGCCCCACACTTTGTAACTGGGCTTCAGCTAGCAACCCGTGAGTTCTTTTTTCGGGCATACTACAGGGACTACATTCTCTGATGTAGGACATGTCCTGATGCTTGACATTTTGTGTTCTGGGTACACGTTGCTTCCCAATCCCATAATCTGAAGTACAGTTTACGGCTTATGGAGTGTGGCAGTCTATTGTTTTAGGCATCCCAGACTCTCTGTGGATGTCTGTCCAAGTGGATAGTGACTAGGGGCTGTGGCTGATTTTCTTCCAATTCCAGTCCCCATAGAGGCTGCAGTAGAGAAATGATCATACAGGAAAGCACAATCACATAGCTTGCTGTTCAATAGGAAAATCTAAGTTTCCCTAAAGCGAATGTGCTGCCCCCAGTCATCTGGTGTCCCACATTTCTTGGTATTGCTTCCCGTCATGCTCACCTTATCTTCATGATAACTCAGGGAGTAGGCATTTTGAAAATATACAGTTCAACTGTATTGAAAAATACAGTTCAGACTGGGCGCCAGGCTGGGGCTGGACTTTCACAGTGCCTTTGTCAGTCCCATCCCCAGGACACAGCTCGGGGGCCAGGGGTGGGGTTTCGCCCCATGTGAGCTAATCACCGTCCTTCTCTGGAATTTTAAGACTGGCAATGAGAAAAAATAAGTGTCTTCCCAGTGGATGAAATTGTACATAGGACCATGTAGACCGAGGCGGGTATGAAGTCAGCAAGAAGAAGGAAGCCACACATGGGGGAGATTGCAGAGCTGAGGGGACAAGGGCATTCCAAGGGTGTTTGGGTCCAGCTGTTCCCAAAGCTGTCTTCATCCCTACTCTCCTACAGCTTTTAACCTAGCATTCATCCATAAAAATCCCCTTTTTTGCTAATTTTTGTTCTAACTGGGTTCTAGCATTCAGAACCAAAGTTATTCTAATCATTACAGTGACGTTAGATCATGTGCTATCAATATAGACAAGTACACAGCAATTGCATTTACCTCAGGGTTATGTTCCTCAAGACCTTTTACACTTTGTACTGGATGGTATTTCTGTTCTCCAGCCAAGATGGCCCTGCCATGTATCATTACTATAAACAACATGCAATTTACTTGGTCCTCCAGTTTTGATTTGTGTCAAAGTTTGCTGGGTTGTTTTTCTTTGTTAAAGTATTCAGAATTCGGGTTTGGGGTGGGATTTTTGGTGGTTATAAAAGATGTCCAAAAAATTCTTCTACATTTTTCCCTTCAAAAGACAAAACACTGCTAAACAGTTTCCCAAAGTAGTGGTATTAATTACCCTCCCATCAGCAGTGTGGAAGATGTCCGGTTACTCCATATTTTCAGCCACACTAGGTATTGCCAGTCTTCTTCGTTTGAGCCATTTTACACCATTATCCAGTGGCTATACAATGGTATCACATTATAGTTTTACTTTGCATTTCCTAATGACTAGAAGATGGAGCACCTTTTCATATTATTCATGGCTGTTTGGATATTGTATTTCATGAAGCATCTGTTCAAGTCTTTAGCCCATTTCCTGTTGGGTTGACTGCTTCTTATTGACTGATTGAGGTTCATTATATATTCTGGACATGAGTCCTTTGTTGGATATATATAGTGCAAAGATCTTCTCCCACTCATGGCTTTCCTCTTCATTCTCTTAGTATCTTTTGGTGAACAGGAGTTTTTCATTTTAATCAAAATGAAAAGAAAAGCCTTCTGATTTTTTATTTCATGGTTAGTGCTTTTTATATTTTATTGAAGAAATCTTTGCCCCAAGGTCATGAAGTTATTCTCCTGTGTTTGCTTCTCAAAATTTTATTATTTTACCAGGTTTGGTTAGGTCATCCTTCCACCTTTAGGTCGGATTTTATGTACTAGCTTGTGTGCTCTTGATTATCATCCTAACTAGAAACGCACTGGGTGGCTGAGAATGAAGATCGTATCTGCGAGCCATTGAATTTGGCTGCAAGTAACAAAAATTGGGAAAGCAATGGCTTACATAGAGTAGGACAGCAGTCCTCAACTTTTGGTTCACTGAATCATCTGGAAGTTTTAAAAAACTTGTATAGGCCGCACCCCATATCAATCACATATTAATCTTTTGAGGTGAGGCCCAAGCAACAATAATTTTTAAAGCTCCTCTGATGAGTCCTTTGGGCAGCTCAAGCTCAGGACCACTGATTGGGGTTTGTTTTTCTTTTACATGACAAGAAATCTGAAGTTAGGCTGTTCAAGTTTGGTGTGGCAGCTTCCCAAAGCATTAGGGAACCAGACTCCTCCTAACCTTGAGCTTTACTATCCCTGGGAATGTGTGGTCACAAAATAACTGCAAAAGCCCCAGCCACTGGGTCCCTGTTCCACACAACAGGAAGGAGGAAGGGCAAGGGTCAAAGCATCACGTAACGATTTCTGCATAACTGTCAATGGCAGGAACATCATATTGTCACCCATATCTGCTGGGTGACTGGGAAATGTATTTATTCAGTTGGGTACATTGCCATTCCCAGAAAAGCCAGGGTTCTGTTAGCAAAGAAGAGTGGAGAATTGATAGTAGACAGGCAACTATCTGTCTCTGTCACGAGGCTGCTTGTTAACCAAAACCCACAGACACCCAATAGAGAGAGTTCTCTTTGTACCCCGGGACTCCTTCAGTAGCTAGCAGAAGAAACACCGATGCCGTATGCTCTGATTATAAGTGAAATAAAAGTGTGCTTTCTAAAAAGATCAAGACATATTAAATCTCATTTTTTACATATGTCTTACTGAAAAAGAGGTCTTTAGCCTGAAGAGACATATTTCTTTTCTCAGACATTTTTATTGCATAAGGCCCCTTGTGATTGAAAATCATGTTTTTCTGAATAGTATCAAGAAAGAGAAGCAAAAATGGTCATGTGTTTTTGAGAATAAAATATGATGAGGGACTGTTGGCCGGGCAGGAAACAGCACATCCGTGGCAAGCTTCGAGGGCCAGGCTCCGGAGTTTGGGGCTCATCCTTTGCAGTAGATGGAGTGCTCCGTTCCTCCTACCACTCCCCAGTCCTTCTACTAACTTATCGCCAGGTGTGCCCCAGTTTTTGGTTCTAGTTCTTGGCTCCATCTCTCATGAAGCCCAGATGAATCCCTTTTTTACGTTTTTAGCTAGCTGGCAGGGGTTTCTGGAACACTTTTCAGGAAGGCTGATGTCATGAGGGCTTGTCCTAATGAGGAGCCCAGAGAAATGGGATCAGATGCCTGTATGGTTTATGAAAGGCAGACAGACGGGCGTTGGCAGCTGACCCCATGGGCAGGAAGAGAAAGGGAAAGGAGCAGAGGCTCAGTCTGAGATTTCTGCCTCAGCAGCTGTGAGCAAGGGGATACTAATCCCTCAGATGGGGGCAGGGGCAGGAGAAGATGTATTTTGGAGAAAGATGATGAGTTTGGTTTGAGAAGGGACGAAGGAGGGGAGGTGGTCGCTAACATCTGAGAGAGTCCCCTCTGGGGTCATGCTTTGTTGGACAGTCTACAGGCGGGAGGCCATCTGACCAAGATGCAGGTGTGGTGATGCAGAATGCTGGCTTCCTGAGAGGGGTGCTGGGGGCAGAGATGGGGATCGGGGGACGCACTGGTGGAAAGCAGAGGGAGAAGGAGGACGAGGGGCCTCTGCTGAGCACTGGAACTTGGACCCATTTACATGGCAGGGTGGGAGGAAGGCATAAATTCAAACCCAGGAAGGGTGCAGAACAGCGAAGCACTGTGCACGGTAGCACAGAAGGAGTTTCAGAGGTACCCAGCTGCTGGGAGAGGAGAGAAATCCAGACTGAGGACTATCCGGTTGGGAGGTCGAGGGTCCTGGGGAAAAGTGGCCATTGTGCGAGCATAAAGATACAACTGGAACTCTCCTAGCAGCCCCGCCCCCAACCCCCACCCACCGCCACCACACTTCTGGGTTCTCCACCACGATGGTTTCCATACTTGCGTATCTATGTATACCTTTCCTTTGGTATGACGCTGGAATTGTATTTTACACACTGACTGTAAGTTGCTTTCATAAACAACATAACATGACCACCACAGTGTCTGGGCAGGGCTGGGCTAGGGCAGAACTTGAGGATCCAGGAGCTGCAGGTGCCTCGGGTGCAAAGCATGGTGGGAGAAGCTACCCTCTGGGCCTGAAAGGGGCCACTTCCTGCCCTGGGGTGTGGCTTCCCCAGCCCCTCCCTGCCAGAGCACTCTTTTTATTCATCCTTTGTCCCAACTCAAAGGGTGAATGCTCCTGGAGAGGACACTGTACTGAACTTCACAGAGGCTCAACCAGTCGGGAAAATATGAGAACCGAAGATGAGAAAATGTGTCCAGTCTTCAGCAATACTCTCTGTGGCTGCTCCTGACTTTTCCCCCATGTCCACCAGGCCCCTGATCCCATTCCCCCATCTGCTCTCTGCTGGCCCTTAACACAATAGCAAATCTAGGAGGCCTTGGGTGTCAGGTAGCTCCCTCAGGACCTCCAATCAGAATGGGAAAGAATGTAGACAATAAATCCTCACGACATCCCTGCAAGGTGGCAACGTCATAATTATTTCACAGGTGTGAAAACTGGGCTTCTAAGTGTTAAGTATAAGGAGGCCTAATTACTTGATATGTTAAGATAATATGCATGATAAAATATATAACATCTATACTAATATGCAGCACATACATCATTAAAATATATATCATAGGGGCACCTGGGTGGCTCGGTTGGTTGGGCATCTGACTCTTGATTTCGGCTCAGGTCCTGATCTCAGGGTCGTGGGGTCTGTCAGCATCAGGCTCCACACTCAGCATGGAGTCTGCCTATCCCTCTCCCTCCCCCCCGTTCACACTCTCTCCCTCTCTCAAATGAATAAATAAAATCTTTAAATATATATATATATATCATATATTCATATATAACACATTTATTGAATGGAAACTCTGGGATTCAAACTAAGTCTGAGGATCAGATCCATTGGTTCACATTAAGATATTATTAACTAAGAAGATTTTGCAGGGGTGGCAGCCAAGATCCGCAGTTCAGCTATGGCTAGAAAATGTGTCTTCCTTGGTCCACCTGCTACTTTAAAATAGGGAAAATTGGGGCGCCTGGGTGGCTCAGTTGGTTAAGCGACTGCCTTCGGCTCAGGTCATGATCCTGGAGTCCCTGGATCGAGTCCCACATCGGGCTCCCTGCTCGGCAGGGAGTCTGCTTCTCCCTCTGACCCTCTCATGCTCTATCTCATTCTCTCTCTCAAATAAATAAATAAAATCTTAAAAAAAAGAGAGAGAAAATTAACATTAGAATCAGAATTTCAGTTTCTTCTGAAAAAGCAGATCTGGCTCTTCTGGGCCTCTGTCCCCAGGAGGAGACAACTGGCTGGAGCTGTGTAGCGGCTGGGTGACCGAGCGGGAAACGTTCCCTCCCAGCTCTGGTCACTGGCTGTGAGGACCTGTCTGGACCCACAGGCCTGGGCCAGGCTCTTGGTATAACACAGTGTCCTTTCCAGGGGCATTTACTCTTAAAAAAACAAACCAAACCCCAACCAAAAAGCTTTATTATAGAATAATTTGACAAATATAATTGTATATATTAAAAGTGTACAACATGATTTGATGAACATATGTATTGTAGAATGATTACCAAGATCCAGATAATTATCAAAGAGAATCCTTACACTTAGGTGATAAGTCATAACAAAGTACTAATGTTCAGGCAGCGGAGAATCACCAAGAAAAATATTTTTTGTCTGGGGTTGTCCCACTATCCCTAAAATGAAGCCCATATAAATAACTTCCAATTCTGCATACTCTCAAATTCAAGCTGGAAACCTGTTACATTTTTATGTAAAAAAGTGGGCTGTTTGTGTGTTTGTTTTGAACTCTTATCTCTGTGTTTGTTGGGCTTTTTTTTTTTTTTTTGCTGAGGTGTAACTGACATATAACACTGTATCCGTTTCAGGGATACAGCAGAAAGATTCCCTATTTGAACACATTGTGAAATGATCACTACAGCAAGTCCAGTTAGCATCCATCACCATACATCATCAGAAAAAAAAATTTTTTTTCTTGTTATGAGGACGAACAGTGTTTTGTATTTTCCTGAAGTCATTTACTTTAATTGTACACATAGAGCGGCCTCAAAACGTCATGCATCTCCAAGCCGAACACAGAAGACCAAAAACTGGATCGTCATGACTTCGCCCTCGCCTCGCCTGCTTACGAGATTTAACACCACCCCAAAAGCTCTAACAGTGTTGGGAGAGGCCGTTATTCTGCAAAATGTGCTTTCTGTTTCTTGGCCTTATGTATAGGGCCATTTAGGGAGCAGCCGGGTTTGCACAGTGAGTTTTTCTGTGGAAAGTTGTTTTTGCGAGAGACACTCATTTAGTGTTTTCACATTACCGTGTCCCTGTTGGCAGCAGAATGAAAGGCCAATAAAAGGTGAAAGTTACCAACTGCCGCTCATACGGTGGGAGCCTCCGTGTTAAGAAGAAATGGGCGTGTACCAACACCGCGCAGCTCCGGTCACTGGTCCAGACCACATGTGTGCTCTCTGCAGGATCCCGGAAGCTTCTGCTCAAGTTATTTCCTTCTCCCCTAGTTGATCAAGGGGAGATCCATGGAGCTGCTCTTCCTTTGCATGTGTCTCCTGTAATTATTCACTCATGTGTGGGTCAATTAATGAATTTTATTCTTTTTTTCAATTAATGAATTTTAAAACATTCATTAAGCACTTGCGTGCCAGGCCTCATCTGCATCCACCCTTTCTTCTGGGCACAGATAGTGTAAAACCCTGGGTGGGGGTGAGGGGGTGGGTGGAGATGGGGAGAAATTAGGAAATCAGAGTCATGCCAAATGGCTGACAGGAACATGCAACCTCAGGGAGCTCTCTCAGAAAAAAGCCTGGGGACAGGTTGGTATCGCTCACCCTCATCCTGAACTGGGTTCTGGTGTAGCCTTGCCCCAGCTGCTTCCTTCCTTCCTCACCACACCCCCCTCCCCTGTCTCCTCCACCTCCAGCTCCTTTGGGTGCAGTAGGAAGACTCAGGATATTGAGTTCTGGGCTTAGCTGACCCTAAGCTGGTCATGTGACCTTGGCCAAGCCACCCTGCTGCTCTGGATGGTGGTTTCTTTCTTTCTTCCTTCCTTTCTTTCTTTCTTTCTCTCTTTCATCAGAGAGAGAGAGAGAGAGAACAAGCAGGGGGAGTGGCAGGCAGAGGGAGAAGCAGGCTCCTCGCTGAGCAGGGAGCCCGATGCGGGACTCGATCCCAGGACCCTGGGATCATGACCTAAGCCAAAGGCAGACGCTGAACCAGCTGAGCCACCCAGGCGTCCCTCTTTCTTTTTTTTTTTTTAAGATTTATTTATTTATTTTAGAGAGAGAGCAAGCAAGTGGGGGGAGGGGCAGAGGGAGAGAGAGAATCCTGAGGAGACTCCCTGCTGAGCTGGGTGCTGGGCTCTAATCCAGGACCCTGAGATCACAACCTGAGCCAAAATCAAGAGTCAGATGCTTAACCGACCTAGCCACCCAGGAACTCCAGATGGTGGTTTCCTTTTATGTGAAGAAAGCACTTGACCAGAGGGACTTTAGGGTTCCTCCTCACTCCTAGGGTCCTCAACTCTAGGCTTAGGATGTTGGCAGATTTTTCAGCTTCCCTACATAACTCTTGGCCCTGAAACAAGGATGATGAACTTAGCCCAAGTCACTCTCTAAAATGAGTCAGTCTCAAAATAGTATTTGAAAGCTTTCTATGATTGTATTTAGTTTCTGTAAAGTTCCTAGGACTCCTTTTATACCTTTGCAGTGGTTGGGGGAGGCCAGCATCCCAACTAAAGGCACAGCTCCAGCAGGACACCTGAGCTGAATCCCAGCTCTAGTTGCATGAATTTACACAAGTTGTTTAATGTCTCTTGCCTCAGTTTCCTTGGGTGTGAAACAGGCAAAAATTAGAGTTTCAACCTTTTAGAGCTGTCATGAA
This sequence comes from Leptonychotes weddellii, assembly GCF_054177405.1. Lineage (NCBI taxonomy): Eukaryota > Metazoa > Chordata > Mammalia > Carnivora > Phocidae > Leptonychotes > Leptonychotes weddellii. The sequence goes on from NC_138378.1 coordinate 52,366,999, forward strand.
GATTAAATTAATTAATATGTTGAGAGTTCTTAGTGTGATGCCTGGCAGAGGGTAAATGTTCTGGGAATGCTAGCCATATTTATGATTACTTCATTCTTATTTGCCATTATAGAAAAATAGCAGAGACATAAGGAATGATTAGGAATCCTAAGTTGGCAAATCTAAAAGGGAATGCTCTATAGGATGTAGCCAGTTATGAGATTATGATTTATCAATTAGATCGCCTTTTTCTTCATCTTCCACTGTTTCTGATCATAACAAGAAAACCAGAAAGGCTTCTCTCCACCCTGTAAAGCATAGCTCACACTCACTGCCTTCACTTCCTGACCACCCACTCATCCTGGGCAAATGGCCTTGGAGCCTCTTGCTGACACAGCTCCCTGAAATGGTTCTCGTGAAGGTGGCCAGTGACCTAGCTGGTAAACCCCGTGGCCTCTGCTCACAGCCATCCCTCTCCATCTTGCTGGCATCACCTCTGTCTCCTAAGGTCTGATGCTCATTTCCCACTCCTGCCAAAGAGCTTCATATCTGTATCTCTTCATAGCTCTGATGCAGCAGAGCCAGAATTGAAGTCATTTCCATCACTGGTTTGGTTGGGGATGCTACTATGAGCCCCATCACTAGGCTCAAAATCTCCATGCCACTTTTGCCACCTCTTCTCCCTTGCTCTCTTGCTCTTGCCCAGAGGATCCACCCTCCCTCCCCTCCACCCCACAGTGCAGGCTGCCACCAGGAGGATCAGGATCCATGTCCTGACCACAGCTACCACCAGCCATTCTCAAAAACATCTGATGACTTCCCATAGTCCATACTCCTTAGGCTAGCCCCAAAACGCTCCCCCCGGCTCCTCCCCGCCCCAAACCAACCCCAAACACCAATCTTTCAGGACAGCCTCATTTCTTGCTATACTTCTGCCCTTACCCCACACTCCAGATAAAATGAAGAACTGTGTTCAATTGTGTGTGCCACACAGTGCTCAGTGCCCAGAACACAGCAAGCCCTCAGTAAATATTTGTTGAACAGGAAAGAAATATGATATGTGGCCAAATAGCAAGTATGGCAAATGCTAAAATGAGGAAGAAGCTTCCTAAATATTTGTTCTTCTCTGCAGAGGCCAAGATGATGACTTTTCCTTTAGTATGGGAAGTTGCAGAAATTGGCACACGTACTTTTCACTGCAAGGTTGAAGCTTTCATTTGAAAGGAGAAATTATTTCACATTGCTGGGCAGAGGAGACTTTCATAATTACAGAAACATTTGACAGACACTCAAGTGTAATGTCCCTTTATAAAAGGGCAATGAAACAATAAATTATAAGAATCATTAGATGAGTAGAGGGATCAGAGGATGAATTTTTTTTTACTCTTATCAGATTTTTCTAATAAAAACTCAATTCTCATTTGAGGCAAGTTCCTTTGGGCACATTCCCAATACAATTCCAATTTATTTTTCCATTAGCTGGGAGCAGTTCTTATATTTTTTTCATTATAAGCCCACAGTGCCAAATCCACATCCTGCTAGAAGTTTGAGAGTCCAACTCCCTGGTACTTCCGAATATCATCTCTGTTACCTCTGAATGGCAACATAAATGTGGCCAGTTAGATAGGATTCAGGTTGGAAAATTAGAAGGCTGATTTAAAAAAAAAAAAAACCACACAGGCAGTTCTAATGAATGCTAAAATGCAAGAGGATTTATCTGAGTGATCTCATGTTTTGGGTTTGGGGAAAATGAATGGAATGTGGAAATTATGATCATCATTATCAGAAATAGATCATTTTTGTCCTCTATATGATGGTTTTAGAATCTGTACATGAATAAGTCACACATTTTATCCAACCTTAGCCTTCTTGGATCTCTGGCTGCCTTGATGAGCTTTGGCAGCTTGGCCTCTCTACCTTTTCAATCCATACCCAATTGTCTTAAATTCAAATTTCAAAATGGAAATAAGTATAATTACCTACTTTTTTCAACTAACGGGTGACAGGAGAATGGAATAGTGGAGCACATAAAATAAACTGTGGATAATCTAAAATATGTCTTTGATTCCAGAATGTTTGAGGTTTTGTATCTGAATCTGCATATGTGATCTTGTAAGAGCTCAAGGTCCTTCACAAAAACAGTCAAGTCGTATTTATGAAGACCAGGCAGGCTTCCTCAAACCCCTGACCCTCTGCTCTGTCCCCCATAAAGAGTCGTGGGAGGCTAAGTTTTGTGAAGAGCAGGAATCAAGCCTTCAGCCTCCCGGACAAGTTCAAGTCTGACCATCCTTGTTCTGCCCAAGGTAGACTCTCCCATCCTACAGTGGCTTGGCCTGACAGGCTGGTCCAGCACTGCCTCAGTCAAGCCTCCACTGCTCAGTCTGCTTCACCATCAGGCTGCTGCTTTTTACCCTTTAATGGACTCGTTTCTTTCCTTTCTGCTTTCCTCTCTACCTCTGGCTTCCTCTTTGCTCGTGGCTTCTGTCTACTCCATCCTCTGTGTTTCTGCTTCTGCCCTGATGTTGCGTGTCTTTGTTTCAAAGCCCTTCAAGAGAAGAGATTTGATGAGTTCTGTTGGTCTCCATCCAGTTTAAAAACAGGACAGGTCCAAGTGTTAGGGCCCTGGATCCTGGGACACCAGCTCATCAGTTAATGGCTAGCCATCTTTGAGTCAGCCATCACATTGTTGTGAGTCAGAACTTTTGATTAGGTATGTATCTGTCTATCTGTATATCTATGTATCATAGATAACATGGAGTTAGATAACATGGAGTCTTTATGAGGAGAACGGACAGGAACAAAAAGTTCTCCACCATGAAAGGATGTGGCAATCATTCAGGTGGTGAAAGAAGTCAACATCTGAGGAAAAGCCAGGCCGGCTGGCTGGACGATGGCACAAGGCGTTGAACCAGCGCTGGGGGCCCAGAGGAAAAGGAACAGGGTCCAGCTTGTACCAGACTTGAGTTCCTCTAGAAGGAGGCCTCTGTGCTCCTAACTCAACTGTGTTCAGGTTTTTGTACCTGTTCGAGCTGTTCTCTTGCCCCCTAGCCTGGGAAGCACTTGCTGACACCCCTCTTACCTCCAGGGTATAAGTGGAACCTTGCTGCCCCATTCCCTTCCCATACAGAACCAGAGGCTGGTCACTCTTATGGTGTGTACCTTCAATAAGCATTTGTTAAGGATGCAAAACAAATGGCTGTCCAAAAACTTTGTAGAGAATTTTTTAAAAATTAGTTTTACAAAGCACTCTGTGGTGATTGCCTTGGAATGTCTTTTTTTTTTTTTTTTTTTTTAAAGATTTTATTTATTTATTTGAGACAGAGAGAAAGCACATGAGAGGGGGGAGGGTCATAGGGAGAAGCAGGCTCCCTGCCGAGCAGGGAGCCCGATGCGGGACTCGATCCCGGGACTCCAGGATCATGACCTGAGCCGAAGGCAGTCGCTTAACCAACTGAGCCACCCAGGCGCCCTGCCTTGGAATGTCTTACTGGTACTTCTGTGCACCAAGATTTTGTATTCAGAAGACATTCTCGATTGCTTACAGTGTTTCTACCTCCCCAAAGTCCTTATAATGAGCATGACTTGAACATGTCTATTGAATGGAGTGTTCAGAATTCTGGAAGATTCTTTCCCACTGAAGAGACGCCTTAGTTGTCACGATAGTTCATTTCTGAAGTGATACTGTATTTTCGGTTGCAGCTGACACGCCAATATTAGAACGTTCATTTACTGAAGAGAAATTTTGTTCTCCATTCTCTTTCAGCATTTCATAAACCTTGTGATTTTGACCCAAGACCAATGTAAAATTTAAAGTAGGAAGCACAACCAAAGCAATGAGCAAATATTTACTAAGTGCCTCCAGCAGAGGTATGCACATGGGCTATATAGTAGCAGTTCAGTAAATGTCTGTTCAATAGTCCGAAGAACCCATTTTCTGAAATTCAGGTAAAAATGCTACAGTAGTCTCTCGCTGGTGTCAGTGACATGAGGATTCCTCTACCCTTGAATATTTTTTTGTTAACATTGCTTTTCAATTCAGAAACCTTCAGTGCTTTCCTCTTACCGGAGCCTGAGGCTGGAACTCTCCCGCACTCTCCTCCATAACCTGCCATATTTTCCCCAATACCTCTGTTCACCCCTTCCTGCCCAGGTGCCATGAACGACCAGTGTGCTCTGCCGTGTGTGTGTGGGTGTGTGTGTGTTCCTTCTCTTGTAATGCTTCTTTTTTCCCTACACCTGCCCAATTCCTACACCTGTTCTTGAAGCCTCAGAGCAAGTGTGTTTTGTTCCACAAAATCCTCCCTCATTCCATCAATGAACATTTGCAGAGTAGCTCCCATGGGCCTGCCATACAATGCTTACTAAGATGGTCCCAGCCCTCAAGCAGCATAACAGCTGAGTGAATGAGGCACAGAAGTCAGCAGATGATGGTATCAGCGCGGCTCACCTTTTTTCACTTAACAAAACACGGAGAAAGTGATAAGATTCTTCATGGCCCCCAGGCCGCTTGTAGCTGGAGGGTTCCAGCTGCCCCAGATCTGACCCAATCACTCCAAAGGCAGAGAGGGGCCAAAGCTTGCCCTTCCTCCAACTAACGCCAGCTTGGAAACTCAGGGTAATGCTACAGAGTGATGAATCTGCAGGTAGGAGTTGGGACAGGAGAGCCATGGGTCCCTCTCCCAGGCTCGCAGGTAAGGAAGGGCTTCCCAGGGAAGTGGCAGCAAGCTGACTCTTGAAGGATGCTAGCTGGCCAAAGATGGTGGTGGAAGGGGGACGGGGAGTGGGTCGCCAGAGGCAATGGCCTGCACCCCTTTGTGGAAGGCAGGGAGTGCATCAGGATGGCATGGTGTGGCTTGAGGGGCAGGGGAACGTGGCTCTAGGGGCAAGCGGACATGAGACGAGGAGAGCTGTGGGTGTTCTCCCAGCCAGACTGCGAACTCCTCGAGGGAGGAGACTGCATTGGATAATTCGGCGTCTTCTACACTGCTGATCATGTAAGGGCTTAATTCGGCCTCATTTGACAGAGAAGTCTTGCTTTACTAGTGACAGTGTCTTGAAGGCTGCCATGAGACATGTGAACAGTCTCTCATGAGAGCAGCGTGGAGGTGAACCGTGTTTTCTAGAGTTGGTATAAACCCCACTGGAGCGGAAAGATCTGACAGGCTTACAGTTCTCCAGTCCCTCATGTTTCCAGGACAAGCTCCTCGTTTTGCTTTAAAGAATGCCTCACATGGCTTTTTATTCTGACGCTGGGTTGGTTATCTACCCATTGTCTCTAGCCTTACACGTGCTGCCTTTGTGTCCTCTGCTCTGTGATGCTGGAGCTGGGAGTGAGCTAGCTGCAGTTCCCCAGGCTTCCTGGAGCTTTCTGTTAGTGTCTGCCTGCAGGAGGCACTGGTTGGAGATCAGAAGGCAGAGAAAAGCGAGAAGCCTCCCGCTTCTGCCACCAACAGTGTGGCAGTTGCTGGAGGTTGTTGGCAACAGCTGCATGAGCTGGGTGGTGATTCCTGTCTCCAGCCCCCTAGGTGGAGGCAGCACGTTTTCAGGGTTCCAGAACCAATAGCAGTGGTTTCTTCAATAGTGTAGCAGCACATGCAAGTTCCAGGTGTCCACCCTGGGGGCATTAGCAACCCCTGAGCTTGGGTATCCATCTGGCTTTCTTTTTGCTCTTCACCGCCTTCTTTCTTCATTCAACCCTTCCAACCCCTTTGCAACCAACCTCCTGTGTATTAATTTCTCTGTCCAAAATACCTAAAATCGTTTCTTTTTTCTTTTTTTTTAAGATTTTATTTATTCATTTGAGACACAGAGATACAGAGAGAGAGAGAGCATGAGCAGGGAGAGAGGCAGAGGGAGAGGGAGAAGCAGGCTCCCCGCTGAGCCAGGAGCCCGATGCGGGGCTTGATCCAAGCTGAAGGCAGACGCTTAACCATCTGAGCCACCCAGGTGCCCCTCTTTTTTTCTTTTCTGACTGGTGCCTGGCTGATACACCTGTTTGTAGGGCGGTGATCCGTCACTCTAAGAGAGGATAAAGAAATACCGGTTGTTACGAAAAAGGTGACAACAATTATGTCGTCCAGCTATCCGTAGCTCCAAATGGCCCAATATTGGGCAGTGATGGTCCTGACTGTATTTTTCCAGTAAAGGTTTTTATCCTGTTTGAAAGGAATTGATAGAGTAGCACAGTTGAACTGCTGAAATTGGTTTTATGCATGGATGGATTTCAGATGCAGGGTTGTTGATCCAGCATCTTTTACAACTACCGAATTCACAGAGGAAGAAAAAGAAAAGAAAAAAAATCCCCAAAGCTCTGCAATTCTCTGGCGCACAATCCTCTTGCATCGTGCCTTCAGAGTATACATCAAATATAATAAAACCAGTGAGTCAGCGTTAATGGTGTGGCTAAAAAGGGAATGATCCCTCCAATCCTCCTAAACACTCTTGGCAGAGATTTTTTTCCTGCCATGGGGCGTTGCTGATTGTTCTAACAATGTCTGGTAGGATTCTCTTTTGGGGTTTTCTTGAGCAATTTTAGTAATGTCTTGTACACATACGCAAATGCCACTGACCACAGCACTTAAGTATGGTGAGGTCTCATAATTCCAAAATTACATAGCTGCCCAGGTTGGCTTTTGTCTGAATAGTCGGATAGGCCCCTCTACCCCAACAGCGTGAAGGCGAATGAAATGGGAAAGGCATCTTTCAAGGCTTCTCTCACATCAGGATAAGCAAAGGTGTGAGGAGGAAGTGTAAAAAATAAAAAAATAAAAATCATTTAGCTCTCTGCTGTCCTTCATCTGGATGAACTTTAATGTCCACCTGGAGTCGAATATTAAATAGGTTGGTTCTATTTGAATTGTCTTGTTAATTTCTTGGTCCGTGTGTGCCCTGTCTGATTACACAACAGAAACAGTTGGGACACTGTGTCTGAAAACACATAAGCTTTTACTGCCTATCCTGGTCCTAGTTCCCCTGTAGCTTCTAGACTAAAAGTGATAGAGCACACTGTTTATCAAGTGAAATGAGAGGGTTCCTGCCACATCTACAGGAGCCAGGAAGGACCTGCTGGGGTGATTCCTCTTGAAGCCTTCATAATTGAAAGAAGATCCCATTTAAGTGAGTAGCCAACAAACCAGAATCACAACATTTATTTATTTTTAAAAGATTTTATTTATTTATTTGAGAGAGAGCTAGAGTGCACAAGCAGGGGGAGTTGCAGGCAGAGGGAGAAGTAGGGTCCCTGCTGAGCAGGGAGCCCAATGCTGGGCTCGATCCCGGGACCCTGGGATGGTGACCTGAGCCGAAGGCAGACACTTAACTGACTGAGCCACCCAGACACCCCAGAATCACGACATTTATAAACATTCATATATGATGCAATTTGGTTGCTAATGCATAGAGGGGACTGGAGTTGAAGAGAACTACAGATCACTTGCTTGATTTCTTAGAAGTCAATTGCTGTAGGCATGGCCCCACCAACAACTACGCACCATCCAAGCAAGAAAGGGAAAAGATTAGCTTCTGGCGTGGACTCTGAGTTTAGCTCAGGTGTCACCTCCAGGAAGCCTTCTCTGCCCTGAGAATTTCATTGATGGCCCCATCCTATCTTCTGTCCTAGTACCTTGAACTTGTGGCACTGTCTTGGGGTTTAATTCCTTACCCACCTCTCCCACTAGTGTGTAAGTGTCCTGAGGTTAGATGCCGGATGACTTTGCCCCTCATAGGCATTCAGAAAATGTGGAAAGAACATAGTAGTTTTGTTGGGGACAGAATACAGATTGATGAAGTTACAGGCAGAACTTCTTGCCTAAGCATTTCCCTTATTTCCACTGGCTCTGAACTGGAGAAGGCAAAAAGAAACTGCATGGTAGAGAAGGAACAAAAGGAATGAAAGAGGGAATCATCATGGAAAAGATAAGAAACAGAGGACTCAGTGGGGCTTGGTATGACTGCTTTCTTAAACAGATACCATAGATGTAATTGGAAAATCCAGGATCGTGTGCTCTGCAAAGTTAGGATGAATGAGCAACCAATTATGACGTATACTTTGGAGGCCCATATTCCATGTCATTCCAGTTCTTAGGACAATGAACTGAAATCCAGATTTTCCTGAGCTAAAATGTGAATGGTTTGTGATGAGTTTAACTACAGGGCCAGATTTCTTCCAAAACCTGCCCTTCTGCTGACAGATGGAGAAGCAACATATTATCAGAAAGGCCCCAAAAGGAAGGCAGTTGTCTTTTCTGCTCGCTCTCTGGCTTCTGCTGTAGGTTTTGCCACTAACCAGTGTCCAGGGGGAATTCCTGCCGTCTTCCTGAAAAAGCCCATTGAGTCTGCAATTGAAACTTGGCCTTCCAGGCTTTCCTTTCTCCTCTGACATATGCCTTTGTTTACAGAATGTTTGTGAATGCTTTCATTTCCGTCTCTTACTGAGAGGGGAAAAGATGGAGAAAGCGGAGAGGAACATATCTTTTTGATATTCATCCATTCAACAAAATTTTGTCCATTGCTGAAGGCTCAAGCAGAGAGGTAGTGTGGTGGAATGATGTAGGGGCTCTGGAATCAAACACCTGGATGTGAATTCTGGTTCTGTCATTTACTAGCTGCCCAAATTACTATTTGCATCTGCTAAACTAATCTCTCAGGGCTTCCATTTCTTCCTCTGTAAAATAGGAATAGTAGCTACCCGTGCTACTTGGTCTTTTGGCCAATCTTGTGGGCATGGCTCGGTGGCTTTCTCCATCCTCTGTCAAATGGCAGAGATTTCTCCATTTGCAAGAGGCAGTTTGCTTGTCTGTCATTAAGAACAATGTGTAATAAGGTCTAGGATTTTCCATTCCCAAAAGATATTTTAGGCAAGATGTATCAATCAGTGTCTCAAAGGTTGTATCCCATAATGGTTTATCTTTATTGCTTACATCCGGTCGTGAAATCTTGTTGCCAGGTTGCTACAAGGAAATGTCTTTGTCATAGAGCACAGGAAGTCTGGTTCTCAGGCCCCAAAGCAGAGAGAAAAGTTGTCATTCGATGTCATGGCTGTCATGCCTAAGTTATGTTCATGGTGCTGGGTAGTGGATGAACCTTTTTGTCTGTTTCCCCTGAATCAAGGGAGGACCACGGGAGGACGGAATCATGTATGTCTTCCTGGACCTTTAAAACAGCTCAACAGTCATGGAGAGAAATATCACCATGGAAGAGCTAAGAAACCCATGCATGTCATAGTTGATTATTAATTACTACTATCGAGACATCACAACTTTGCTGGGGGTAAAAACTATTCTGATTGAGGTTTGCCCCTTAAGAGTTTTGAATTTTTGGATAATTGGTTTCTAAAAAGAACCTATGTATTACTTTGGGAGCTTGGCAGGAAGAAGGGTGTCTCCTTGATCTTTGGCCCCCCTAGTTCCCTGTAAATATTAACTTGCAGGGTTGTTGTGAGGATTATTGTAATGGTTAAAGTAACACATCTTTGGTGTGTATCCAAAAGATGATGTGCCCAGTGGTAGTTACTATTAACACAAGTTGTAGTACATAAGAACACTAAGCAAAAGAGAGGCGGATCACTCAGCCTTTCTATAGATGATTACCTATTTGGTTAACTTCAAACCTTTTGACATGGTGAAAGATTAGAACATGGGGCCCAGGAGAAAGTGGCAGACACGTGATGAAGTGGTAAAATCAAAGGCTTTGGCACCCAAACGATCTGCCTTTAAACCTTGTATTTCTTCTTCCTATGCCTAAGCTAGTCCTTCCTCCCGCGTCCCGGTAAATTGGGGATAGCGATGCCTATCACTGGGGATGCCACGAAGGTCAGAGACAGTCGGTGAGGTGCCTGGAACTGCTGGGCCTCGGAAGCTGTTGTTGGATTAGAGTGGGACCTGCCCCTGGGACCTGTCGCCAGGAATGTTGCCCAGGCCGGACGACCGGGGAACGGGACCTGCAGCTGGGGCCAGGGGCTCCGGTTGAGGCAGCCCGGGGTGGTCGGGTCGCGCGCCCAGGCGGAGGCCGAGAGCTCCCTCGGGCCTTCGGTTGGCAGTCTGAGCTGCCTCTGCACTCGCCGAGGAGGATTAAAGCCAGATGTGGCCGGGGCGGGGGAGGGGGGCGGCGCGGAGACGCCGAGCTCTCGGAGCCTGGGACCCAAGACCAAGACGCAGCTCCAGACCTCGCCGTGACATTAAATGCAGCGGGGGGGAGGAAAGGGATCCCAGGAGAGTTATATAGGCTGCGAGACGGCGCCCCTAAATGACAGCCGGTCAGGCCACTGACGCGAGCGGCTGGGCCGCGCGGGGGCGCCCAGTGGAGGGCGCGCAGCACCGGCGGCCAATGGCTGGCGGGGTCGCGGGCGGGGCCGACGGGCGGGGCGGCCGCGGCGCTCCAGCGGCGGGGGCGGAGTCGCGCTGGGGAGGCGGGGCACCCGGCAGCAGCAGCGGCTGCAGCGGCGGCCACAGCAGCCTCGGCGGCGGCCGCGGCAGCACTGGCAACGCCAGCGGCGGGTGAGGGGCTCACGGCTCGCGGCGGCGGCGGCGGCGGCGCGCGGGCGGCCTCGAGGTGGGGGCGCAGGGCGGCTGCGCGGAGGGGCGCGGGATGGAGGGGAGGTGCCGGCTGCTGGGCTGCGAGCCGCCGGGGTCGCGAAAGATCCACCTGCTGGTAACGGAGGCGCCCGCGCCGCGGCCCGACCGGGAGCTCGCGCCTCCGGCTGCTGCGGGGCCGGATCGGGGCGCTGGCTGGGCCTCGGGGCGGGGCGCGGGCCGGGGCGCCCTGGCCGCGGGGTCAGCCCCGTGCCACCGCCGCCGCCGCTGCCGCTACAGCCCCTTGGTGCCGCGCGCTCTCGCGGTGGCCGGCAGGGCGCCTGGTGCGTTTCCCGGCGCTCCCCGGCGCAGCGGGGCTCGTCGACTTTGGGGCAAAGTGGAGGAAAGTGCGGGCTTAGGGGGTACTGGGGGGAAGGGAGAGTTGCCCGCGGGACCCGGCCGCCAGGGCCCACACCCGCCCCGGGGTTGGAGCCTTTACAGGGCCGGGGGCAGGTGAGGCGGGGGCCAGGAGGTCCGGGGCATGGAGGCAGGGGTGCTCCCGCCGACGCGGAGGCGGCGTGTAGCGGTCGTAGCGAATCTTTCTACAAACTGAAGGTGTGAGGGTCGGGTGTGAAAGAGCACCCCCATCCCCCCCAGGCCCCAGTTGTCCTGGAGGGGGAAGCTGCAGATGGGACCCTTAGGTTGGGTCCGGGTGATTGCACACAAAGTGTACCAGGTGACACCTCCGAGGCGTGTTTTGCGAGCTGGCAGTCATACCACTTGCGGGCCCGCTTTTATTTCTCGCAGCGTGTGTTTCTCTTGAGCCCGTTCATTGAGTCCGAATTGCGAAATGTTAGCAGACATAATGTATGTTTTTAATGCTTTCCATGGATTTTGCTGTTGTGCTTTTGCCGTCGGACGAATTCTCGTGGAAGATAATGATAGCGTCGCTCGGTGGCATACAGAACCTAAATTTAGAATCAAATAATCGTTTTGTGGTTTATCTTTCTTTTTCTGAATGTTAAAAAAATAGTTTTATTAACAGGTTATCGTGGCATGGGTTTCTTTAGCCCGCACTTGTAAATCTGAAAATGTACTGGACGATGAAATTATGTAAACTGTATTAATGAAAGATATTAATCCTTTGATAAATTTAAAATAAATGAAATTTTACATAATTACTGTGTATAAAGTTATATAGCTTACGTCGTGGATTTCATGCTTGTGCCTTTCTTCAGGCACCTCTGTCCTGTCTGTGGGATAATGAGGGAATATGCCAAGTGTTCAGCAAAGTATTCTCAGCCATAAAATGTATTGAATGTTTCAGAGAATACTTTAAATGAAGGTTTTTGTATCTAATAATAAAACAATAGGACTGAAGCCCTTAAAGGGCAGTCAGATGAAACATTTTTCAGTCTGAGGTCTAGAGTTGAAGTTCCATTTGTCTTTGCAGGATGAAGAAGATGATTAGTAATTGTAGCCACCACCTTTTTTATTGTTAAAGATTCAAATATGTTAAGTGATAATCTCAGAGCATTAAGGTGTTAGATTCAAATTTTTGCAAATGATAAACGATAAAACGATAAAAATGAGTCACTTTGTTTCTTGCCTTAGGTAGTCAGTCAATCCAGAGGGCTCTTGGCTGTCCAGACTGTGACTGCCTCCTGGTTGAAGAGCGTGGAGATCATTAGTTTTGCTTTGGTCTGGAGTCTTCAATTGTGCTGTGCAGTTAAACTTCATTAGTTTGGAAACCCTAATTAAAATGTATGACTACATTCTTAGTAAAATGCTCTTACATTTGTCCTGCAGAATTTCAGGTCTTATTTGTTAGTAGAATTGGTAAGTGTCTTCAGACTGAGCTTAATACCTTCCTGGATCCAATTTTTAATATTTGGTATATTTTTCACATTACTAATAGTGTATCTATAGTCTACTTTGATTTTAGAAGTCATTCACTTTTATTGTATTTATATGAATTTTATCATATGGGCTTTCTTTGTCTTTAATAAAACTATTTAAAAATATCCTTTATGATTCCTTCTCCACTTCCCCGTAATAATTAATTGGATGTTTACTCTAATAACCTGTATACTTTTAGGTCTTTCACTAGGAAAAAATCCTTCCTGAAGTAGGGTGCGGCTAAATATGTAGCAACAGAAAGTTATATACATTTTTATATAATGTCACACCAGGATTATAATTCTACATTATATAATTCACTGAGTTATCACATCTCTTTTTATAATCAGAACTCATTATTGGGTGCTTATTGATATAAGACAATATATTAGGCACTTTTAAGAATTTAGTCCAAATTGTAGGATTTTGCCACAAAGATTTTAAAGTCTAAACCATCAGTGTGAACGTGTTTGATGTTAACTTGTCTTAACTATAGAAAGTGAGTCACTTTGGTTGTAGAAAATAGTGATAACTTTTGAGAATATCTTTGGAGTTCTTTGTTTTCAGATAGTAAGAGGAAGCAAGGAAGTAGAGGGGTTCAGTGCTTCTAGAATATTATGCCACAGTGAGAGCTACTGGCCAAGGAGGGTTAAAAGGCATGCTTCGGTGTGTGTGTGTGTGTGTGTGGTGGGGGAGGGGTGCTTAGCCAGAGGTTACAGGAAGTGAGAAATTTGTTAAAGTCTTAGGTTTAAACTCGGAAATTTCCTATGAATTTTGCAGCTTATTTCATAATAGATCCATATTCGTTATAGAAGAGAACATTTTTAAAATTCACACACTGTTGGATAACAATACCTCAGGAAGGTTCTCTAGACAGGGAGTGGCCCTAGCACTTCTCTTTGTACTTACAAGGTGCAGGTGGCCCAGTTTGAGAGGCAAAGGGTGGTAGGTAAGATTAGTGTTCCCTCTCTGGGTTAACAGTGCCTGTCTCATTACACCTGAAACTAATGTAACATTGTGTATCAATTATACTTCAATTTAAAAAAGGCCTGCCTCTTAGGGTTTTGTTGAAGATTTAAAGCATATAATGAAGCATAGGAAACAGTACCTTGTAGCTTCTATCATTGTTACCATTAATACTATGCCTTAGACTAGCAGAGATTTCTAGTTACTATGTTCAGTTTTACAAAGTAGCTGAGATGGTGGTTTCTGAATTGCCTACAAATGGCTACTTTAATCAGCCATACTTTGTAGCTGAGGGAATTGTCCCTTGGGCTTGTTAGGCATTTTTGGAGGTGCATTAACTCACCCCAGTAGAGTGTGTCTTAGTACATTGCCACGTGCATCTTATGGTCCCTTTGAGGCCACTGGGAATCAATGGACATCTTGGAGTGCCTGACATGCCCCCAGGGAATGAGACTGGCTATGCATAGTGCAGACCAAACCCGTGGCTGGCTGCAGTTGTTTGTTTTGTTTTGTTTTTTTTTTGGTTTGTTTGTTTGCTTTTATTTTTTAACACAGTTAACATTTATGGAGAACCTATTAAGTGCTAGGTGACTATACTTAAGTACGTATAAGGACTTGATTGAATTCAAATTTCTCAACAGCTCTGCTAGCTGGGTGGTGATCTCCAGATTTTCGGAGTGAATGTTCTGGTTGGGTTGCTGCATTTTCTAAATCCTTCTGTATTCCCAATTGACACCTTGGGAGCAGGTTAATCACTGGAACAACTACATTTCTTTTATGATAATGATAAATGGCAATAATAACTGTGACCTTTCTATTTAACATTATTTGTGTCCTAGAAGTGGAGCCAGGACAGGTGGTTTGCTCAATTTTATGGATGAAAAAGTGAGGCCTAGATCAGTGGCACACCTGAGGTCCCATATAGAATGATGTTGCTGGATCTAGAGCCCAGGTTTTTTGATGCTTGTAGGTTGTAGTCTGTCAGTTTTTCTTAAAAATTTTCAAAACAGTAACTATTATTTTGCAATAGGAAAACTGAGGAGTGTGACGATTATATTACTTAGGAACTGTTGTGTGATCCTCAGAGTTATCAGCTTGGAATCTGTGGCTTACTATTTGTTTAACAAGTCCTGCAACTTCTCCCTTTAAATAATGAGCCATAATTTTCTTTTTGCCGACAAAACAGAATCAATGAGGAGGGAATATAGTTTGAAGCTCTTTTTCTGGAGGAGAAACACCATACGATTCTAGAATATAATAAATGAATTGTTTAGGTGTGGGGATAATCTTTGTAGATGGAGGTTAGCCCAGCCAAAAGTCTGTTCATAATGGTGAATGACAAATGAAGAAAATAATATTTTGCATTATTGAACAAGTTTTTCTTTCTCTTTTTTCCCTGAATAGGAAGAAAGAAGCCTGAGACAGCAGCCTATGAAGACTGTGAAGACAATCCTGAATAGCAATTATGAATGGTGTTGCTGCTAGGCTTGTTCTGCGGAGCATCTGAAATGAACCTCTCTTATTGATTGTTTTTATTGGCCCAGAGCCAGGAGTACTGGATTCAGTTGACTTCAGGATTAAAAAGAGAACAGTCCTGGTTATCATCATAAACATATGAACCAGTGTGATGGTGAAATGAGATGAGGCTCCGAAATGGAACTGTAGCTACTGTTTTAGCATTTATCACTTCATTCCTGACTTTATCTTGGTATACTACGTGGCAAAATGGGAAAGGTAAGGCAAATATCTCCAAAAATGTGCATGAAATGTAGTAGTAAAGGGTGCATAAATGCTTTGGTTAAGTACCCCAACAGTCTGCGTGTTGCATGCTCTCTGCTGGTGGCCTGCTAGTTTCTTTCTGATACAAAAATGAAACTATTCTTGGACAGAGGAGACAGAATTTCTAATTTGAATGGGGTTTGTTTTCGATGTCTTATAATTGCACTTGGAGAAATAGATACTGATCAGTGGTTATATTATACATGGCAGCCAAGTTGAATAATAGACTTTTGTTTTGACATTTTATTTTTATTAAACATCATAAATGCTTAATAAGCTTCTTTGTACTGGATGTTGTTTAAAGTGCTTAAAAGGACACAATCAGCGCCTTCATGAAATTTACATGCTGATTATAGTAATGATTTGGTGCTGTGTAGTTAATGATTTAAACTACATGTGTTGACAGATTGCTCTTTGGGCAAGAGTATTTATGAAGTGGGTGAGGATAAATTCTTAAAAACTGGAAACGGGCGCCTGGGTGGCTCAGTTGGTTAAGCGGCTGCCTTCGGCTCAGGTCATGATCCTGGGGTCCTGGGATCGGGCCCCACATCTGGCTCCCTGCTCAGCGGAGAGCCTGCCTCTCCCTCTCCCTCTGCCTGCCACTCTGCCTACTTGTGCTCTCTCTTTCTCTGTCAAATAAATAAATAAAATCTTTAAAAAAAAAAAAAAACTGGAAACAAATTTTTTTTTTTAAGATTTTATTTATTTGACAGAGAGAGACACAGCCAGAGAGGGAACACAAGCAGGGGGAGTGGGAGAGGGAGAAGCAGGCTTCCCGCGGAGCAGGGAGTCCAATGCGGGGCTCGATCCCAGGACCCTGGGATCATGACCTGAGCCAAAGGCAGATGCTTAATGACTGAGCCACCCAGGCGCCCCTTGGAAACAAATTTTAAGTTTATTGTGTTTTACTGTTGAATTATGTTTTTAAGGAAGGTTATTTGTTAAGTGATATTCAGGGATAATGCCTTTGCTTTTTTTTTTAACCTTATTTATTTATTTGAGAGAGAGAGAGCGCACATGTGCATGCACAGGGGAAGGGCAGAGGGAGAGAGAGAGAGAAAATCTTAAGCAGGCTCCATGCCTAGCACAGAGCCCGGCTCCAGGCTCAATCTCTCACAACCCTGAGCTCATGACCTGAACCAAAATCAAGAGTCGGATGCTCAGCCTACTGAGCCAACCAGGTGCCTCCATTCCTTATGTTAATCTAGGGAATGTTGATGGCAAAGAAGGATGGAAGTATATATTTGGTTTTTTAGAATCAAGTTAGAGTAGTCATCATCACCAGGTTATTTGAGGGTCCTATTGCTGGCATTATTTTATTAACTTACATGAAGATAACTGAAAAGGTGCATTCGTTATTTAATTTTCCTCTGGCATGTATGTAGATATGTATATGTAGATGTGTATATCTCTGAGTACATGTGTATAAAATAAGCTGATTAAAGTGGAAAGCATATGATCTATTCTTTAAGCAAGTATACTATCTCCCTTTTTTTTTTTTTTTTTTTCCTGAGTTGGGCTGTAATTTTGAGAGGAACTATACTGGGGAGAAATGAATGAAAAACTTGGTGAAGACCTTTATTCTTTGTGGACAAATATATACATTTTAGATTAGTTTTTTAATTGTACCAAAAGGAGAAGACATACTTAGGAAGACCTTTGACTAGTTAATTTAATCAAACTATTGATTGTCCCAGACATGACCAAAACTGATCACTGGCCTTAAAAGTTTACTTATGAAATAAGAGAATTGACCATAAGGGGAATATATGGATTTTTTTCTTATCAGGAAACTTATCTATTCAGAGTTATAGTCATGGAGAAATGTGATCCTTCTCACTGAGTCTTATGTAAGGGATTAAAATTTTTGGAATCTCCATTCCACTTACCTTGTTTCTTGTGTAAAGGCATTATAAGCATTATTTTCTCTTTGTATTAAGCTGTCTTTAGGGGTGCCTGGATGCCTCAGTGGGCTAAGCATCTGCCTTGGGCTCAGGTCATGATCCCAAGGTCCTGGGATCGAGCCCCATGTCACTCTGCTCAGCGGGGAGCCTGCTTCTCCCTGTCCCTCTCCTTCCGCCTCCTACTCCCCCTGCTTGTGCACTCTCTCTGTCAAATAAATAAATAAATAAAATCTTAAAAAAAAAGTTGTCTTTAGAATCAAGATTTAAAACATATAAATATTCTTTCATCCTGTGGTATTAGATACACACAAAGTCCATTCTCTTTGATTATCATTCTTTGACCAGCTCTGTAATCCTTTCATGCATATTCTTCTGCTCTGTTTTTCTGCTTAGTGTTTTGTCCAGACTTTTTCAGGTATCAACGGAGGACTCCTGTTATGGTTATGTAAGATCCTCTGTTTTTTTAAATTTTTTTATTTGTTTGTTTAAGATTTTATTTATTTGAGAGAGAGAGGAGAAGCAGGCTCTCCATTGAGCAGGGAGCCTGGCGTGGGGCTCAATCCCAGGACCCCTGGGATCCTGACCCGAGCCAAAGGCAGATTCTTAAACGGACTGAGCTACCTAGGCACCCCAATCCTCTGTGTTTTAATGCTATCATTTATGTAACTGATCTAACTGCTGAGCATTTGGATTCTTTCTAGATCATTCTGGCAGTCAGATAGCCTGGATTTTCCAGAGCGGTCCTGATCTCAGATATTCAGTTCTAGTATACTCATCAACCATGTGCTCTGATTTTTATATTGAAAGTATGGTTTCCATAATCATTGACTTTGCTGGGCTAGTAGTTTTTATTTTTCATTCATTCATTGGTCCCTTTTATAGGTACCTATCCTGCCTCGCACTGCATTAAATGCTATGAATATGAAAGAAATAAGAAACTTAACACCTCTTGAGAAGCTCAGGGACTGGGAGGGGAAGATTCAGGTAAACAAAAGAAATATAATACCATCAATAGACTGAGATAGAAGTAATAACATGGTGCTGGGGAAGCATATTGCATGTTATATATGATTTAGTTTAATCCTTATAACAACCCTGGGAAGAATTACTACCCCCTTTCACTAGATGAGAAAACTGAGGCAGAGTGGTTGAGAAATTTGCCAAGGTCATACATTTAAGTGGTAAAGTGAAGTTTGAACTCCGTCATGCTGGTTCCAGAGATTATGTTCTTAGCTATTGGTCTACTTCCCAGAAGAGCAGAGACTGAGGCTACTAATTCTTGAGTCACTTCAGAAAGAATAGATAGGAAGGTGATGCCAGGCAGAGTAGTAGAGAGTGGGCATGTCGGGGAGAAAGCGCTCCTTGTGCAGCCACGAAGTTCTGAAAGGGTGTAGAGTATTTGTGCTTTGGAATTAGGAGACACTCAGTTTCATGGGCACATAGGACTCCTGGACTCTCAAGGTTTAGTTGGTAATCACAGTGCAGTTCTTAACATATTTTTCATAGGTCTTCATTTAACACTTGGAAGAAAACATGAGCTGGTCCATGGGTTTGGCATAAGTTTGGGAGAATGTTAGAAACCCAGCCAGGGAAGATGGAGTTAGGGCTGGGACACCAATTTTTGCAGGGTATGCAGAATTAAATGAGACAGAATTCTAATTATGTGGGATGGACAGGTTGGGAAAGTTGTAAGCAGACGTTGTGAGAGTGGGACCAGAGTTATTACAGGTCTCACTTGCAGCTGGGGTTCTCCTAAAGAACTTCCTACTTTGGTCAGGCACAATCCAGAAATTGGGGAAGACCGAGCAAGCAATCTGCCTGTCCATAGGGACATATAACATTCATGTACATGTTTTGTGTGGATTTCTGTGTGGACATAGGTTTTCATTTCTCTTGAGTATTTGCCTAGGAGTGGAATTGCTGGATCATGTAGTAACTCTATATTTAATCATTTGAAGAGCTGCCAGACTGTTTTTCATAGCAGCTGGACCATTATGCATTCCTTCTAGTAGCATATGAGGGTTCCAATGTCTTCACATGCTTTGACAACACTTATTACCTGGCTTTCGATTCTCATTCTAGTGGTAGGGAGATAGTGTTTTATTGTGATTTTGATTGGCACTTCTCTGATGACTAATGATGTCTAGCATCTTTTTATATACTTTTAGCAATTTGCACATATTCTTTGGGAATTGTCTATTCAGATCCTTCGCTTATTTTTAAAAAAGGGTTATTTGTCTTTTTATTAAGTTATAAGAGTTCTTTATGTATTCTAGATATAGTTTCCTTAGCAGATACATGATGTGCAAATATTTTCTCCCATTCTGTGGATTGTCTTTCACAGTCTTGATGGTGCCCTGTGAAGCACAAGAGTTTTAAATTTTGATGAAGTTCCGTCTATTTTTGTTGTTCCTTGTGCTTTTGGCTTCGTATCTAAGAGTTCATTGTCATATCTGAGATAATGAAAATTCTGCTATGTTTGCCTCTAAGAGTCTTGGCCTTTGATCCATTTTAGGTCAGTTTTTGTGTGTGGTATGAAGTAAAGGTCCAACTCGATTCTTTTGCATCTGGCTATCCAGTTGTCCTAGCACAATTTGTTTAAAAGACTGTTTTTCCCCCCATTGAATGGTCTTGGCATTGTTGTTGAAAATCAGTTGATCATAAATGTATGGATTGATTTCTGGACTCTCAATTCCATTCCATTGATATTCCTTCTGCTAGTACCAGGCTATCTTGATTATTGTTGCTTTATAGTAAGTTCTGAAATTGGGAAGTGTAAGTTCTGCTACTTTAACTTTTTCAGGATTGTTTGGCTATTTTGAGTCCCTTGCAATTCCATGTGAATGTTAGCATCTGCTTGTCAATTTGTATAAAGAAGTCAACAGGGATTATGATGATCTATAGATCAGATTTGGTACCATTACCATCTTAACAGTGTTAGGTCTTCCAATCCATAAAACATACGATTTCATTTATTTAGGTCTTTAATTTTTTTTCAACAATTTTTGTGTACATTTACACAGTATAAGTTTTATGCTTCTCTTATTAAATTTATACCTAAGTATTTTATACTTTCTGATAGCATTTTGAATGGAGTTTTCTTTTTTTTTTTTTTTTTTAAAGATTTTATTTATTTGACAGAGAGATAGCAAGAGCAGGAACACAAGCAGGGGGAGTGGGAGAGGGAGAAGCAGGCTTCCTACTGAGCAGGGAGCCCGATGTGGGGCCCGATGTGGGGCTCGATCCCAGGACCCTGGGATCATGACCTGAGCTGAAGGCAGACGCTTAACGACTGAGCCACCCAGGCGCCCCTGGAGTTGTTTTCTTAATTTTGTCAATTTTCATCACAAGTGTATAGAAACACAATTGATTTCTGTATATTGATCTTGTATCCTGCTATAACCTCGCTGAGCTTATTTATTCTAATAGTGGATTCCTTAGGATTTTCTGTGTACCAGATCATGCCATCTATGAATAGAAGTAATTTTATTTCTTCCTTTCTAGTCTCAGTGCCTTTTATTTTTTTGTGTTATTTAATTTTTCTGGCTAGAACCTTCATTTCAGTGTTAAATGGGAGTGATGTAAGAGCTGACCTCCTTGTCTTGATCTTAAGGGGCAAGATCTTAGCCAGTCTTTAAATTTAAGTGGGATGTTAGCTGTGGTTTTTAAGTAGATGCCTTTTTTTTTTTTGTTTTCAGGTGAAGGAAGTTGCCTTCTATTCCTGATTTGCTGAGTGTTTTTATCGTGAAAATGTGTTGAATTTTGTCAAATGAATTTCCTGTGTCTATTGAGTGATTTTTGTTGTTGTTGTTCTGTATTCTACTGATAAGATATATTACATTAATTGATTTTTAGGTGTTCATCCAACCTTGCATCCCTAGGATAAATAACACTTGCCCATGGTGTATAATTCTTCTTAGTTGTTACTGGATTTGGTTGGCTATTATTTGTTGGGGATTTTGCATCCATAGTCATAAGGGTTATTGGTCTGTAGTTTTCTTGTATTGTGTTTGTCAGTTTTTGATATTAGGGTAGTATTCGTTTCATAGAAAGATTTGGGAAGTGTTCTGTTCTATTTTTGGAAGAGTTTGTGGAAAATAAGTATTCTTTGAATATTTGGTGGAGTCAGCACTGACATCATCTGGGCCTGGGCTTTTCTTTGTGTGTAGTTTTTTGATGACTGATAGAATCTTATTACTTGTTACAGGTCTTTTCAGATTCTGTATTTCTTCTCCAGTCAATTTCTGTAGGTTGTATTCTACTAATTTGTCCATTTCACTTAAGCTATCTAATTTATTGGTGTACAGTTCATCATATTTCTTTATAGTCCTTTCTATTTTTGTGAGATCAGTAGTAATGCCCCCTCTTTTGGTATTCTCATAGTTTTAGGATGGTTTTTTTTTTTCTTGGTCAAACTAGCTAAAAGTTTGTCGATTTTGTTGACCTTTCAAAGAACCAGCTTTTGGTTTCTTGATTTTCTCTACTCTCTATTTCATTACTTTCTACTCTAATCTCGATCCTTTTCTTCCTTCTGCTTGTTTTAGACTTAGTTTGCTCTTCTTTTTTTTAGTGCAGGTAAGGTTTTTCTAGAAGGCAAGTTTATTGATTTGAGGTCTTTTTTTCTTTCATACTGTGGGCATTTATAACTATAAACTTCCCTCTAGGCACTGCTTTAGTTGCATCCCATGTTTTGGTATGTTCTGTCTTGATTTTCATTAATTTCATAGTATTTTCTGATTTCTTACTTTTGTCTTTTACCAGTTAGTTGTTTAGGAGAGTGTTAATTTTCTTATATTGGTGAGTGTCCCGAATGTTTCTGTTATTGGTTCCTAATTCCATTTCATTGTGGTCAGAAGACATACTTTATATTATTTCTATCCTTTTAAATTTATTTAGATTTTTAAAAATAACCTAGCATATGGTCCATCCTGTAGAATGTTGCATGTGCACATGAGACTATATATGCTGTTGTTGTAGGATGGAGTGTTCTGTAGATGTCTGTCCGGTCCAGCTGGTGTATAGTGCTATTCAAGCTTTCAGTTTCCTTGTTGACCTTCTATCTAGTTGTTCTATCCATTATTGAAAGAGTATTGAGAATCCAACTATTGCTATAGAATTATCTCTTTCTCTCTTCATTTTTGTCAGTTTTGCTTCATGTATTTTGGTGTTCTGTTATTGGGTGCATGTATTTTTCATTTTTAAATATTTATATTTTTATTTTATATTATAATTGAATATTCCCTGTTTTCTCTAGTAACATTTTTGTTTTAAAGTCTGTTTTGTCTGAGAATAGTATATCAGTATATAGCTATTCTAGCTTTTCTGTGGCTTCTACTTGTATGCTATGCTTTATTCTGTTCTTAACCATCTGAGCCACCCAGGCGCCCCTGCTTTATTCTGTTCTTTGACTTTAATAATTTATTTGTGTCCTTAAATCTACAGTTTGACTCCTGTCAACAATCTAGAGTTTGATCATGATTTTCTGGAACTAGTCTGACAATGTCTACCTTTTGATTAGACTCTTTATCCATCCATGCTTACTATTATTGATATAGTTTGATTTATATCTGCCATCATTTTGTTTTTCGTATGTCTCACATCTTTTTTCTTCCTCTTGTCCTTTTTTTGCATTGATTGAATATTTTCTAATGTAACATTTTAATTTCGTTAATGACTTCTTTCACTATTTTTTGAATATATTTTCGTAGTTGTTCCAGGGTTTATCATTTACATAGCAACTTATCAGAATCAGCTTCAGGTTAATGCTAAGTTAATTCCAGTAATATATAGAAATGTTACTTCTATATAGTTCTATCACTCCCTCTTTTTGTGTTGTTATTGTTGTATACTTTACATCTGTCACTATTATAAACCCAACAATACATTGTTATTATTTTACCATCTGTTATTTCCTTAGCACATTGCAGCTTTATTCTCACCTACCTCCTTTGTTCTGTTATTGGCAAATATATTACATTTCCATGTGTTACAGACTTGGTGATACATTATATGCATATCACATTATACTATTTTTAAATAATTGAAGAGAAAAAAGTGTGCATTAACAGTGTCTATTATAACATAATCACTGGTGCTCTTTGTGTGGATTTAAATTGCTGTCTAGGATTACTTGCTTTCAGTTTAATGATTTCCTCTAGTATTTCTTGTAAGGAAGGTCTGCTAGCAATGAATCCTTTCAATTTTTATTTATCTTGGAATATGTGTATTTTACCTTCATTTTTGAAATACAGCTCTGCTGGACTTAGGATTCCTGATTGATAGGGTTTTTGTTTTGTTTTGAAGGACTTTGTGTCATCCTACCGCCTCTGGCCTCCATTATTTCTCCTGAGAAGTTAGCTGTTGTTCTCCTTGGGGTTCCCTTGTCATTGATGGATCATTTTTCTTTTGTGGTTTTCAAGATTGTTCTGTGTTTGACTTTTATCATTTTTACCGTGATGTGTCTGTTTATGGGTTTTGCTTCCTAGATGTGTAGGTTACTGGTTTTCAGGAACATTGGGAAGTATTAAGTCATTTTCTTTGACTATTTTTTGTTTTGTTTTGTTTTTACCTTTCTCTCCTCTTCTGGTATTCCCAGTACATTCATGCTGTTATTCTTAATGGTATCCCAAATTTCTATGAGATTCTGTTCATTTTTCTTCATCTTTTTTTCTCTTTCTTCAGTTTCCGTAATCTCTACTGATCTGTCTTCAGGTTGGCTGATTCTTTCTTTTTGCCAGTTCATATCTACTGTTGAGGTCCTCTAGTGAATTTATAATTTCTATTATTGTACTTTTCAACTCCAGAATTGGCATTTGGTTCTTTCTTAAAATTTCTATCTCTTTATTGATACTCTCTTTGATGCAATATTGTCATGCCTTCCTTTACTTTTTCAGTGACATTTTCTTTTAGTTCTATGAGTGTATTTATAATGGCTTCTTGGAAATATTTACCTGCTAAGTCCTACATCTAGTCATACTCACAGGGAGTGTCTTATGCTGCCTGCTTTTTTTCTGGTGTATGGGTTCATATTTATTTATTTGCATACCTATAATTTTTTGTTGGAAGCTGAACATCTTAGGTAATACAATTTAGCAACTCTGGATACTCTCCCGCTGCCACCCCCAGGGCTTGTTATCTTTGCTTGTTTATTTGCTTATTTATTTGTTTAGTGACTGGCAGGATTATTTTAGCCTGTCTTCCCTCTCCCCTCCACAAGGTTGAGTGTGTGTGTTGGTCCTCAGGGAGACACAGTTTTGGGTATGCCCACAGTCTTCCTAGGATGCTTGTTATTATAGGTAGGACTCTCTTCCACTCTTTCAGTGACCACTACACTAATTGCTGGCTGATTGTTCTGTTGTTTACAAGAGTGCACTGGAGCATAAATTCTGCTACAAACTAATCAAATTGTGGTGCCTTTGAAGAAATGTTTCTGAGTTCAGTGTTTTTGCTATTTGTTCTGACCACAGGAAGGCTCCTCCTAGTTGTCCCTTTTCCTCGTTTTTTTCTTGCAAACTAGCCACCAACTCCTGCAATCTAGGTTGTATCTTCAGTAGTTCTACAATTCTCCCAGTTCCCTTCAGCACAACTTCTGCTGCTAAACTCCTCCTCTTTCTTTTGCAAATCAAGCTAGTTCCTTCTAAGAGCTTAGGAGCCATCTATTTTATGGCCTGCTTTTCCACCAGGCAGAATTTCTGAGCCAGGGCTCTGGAGGTGGGGGTGAGGACAATGACTAGCTTCTCTCTGAGTGTACTCCCACTTCTAGGAGCTGAGCGCTAGGTCAGTGGAGGGGGCCGGTAGCAGGAGGAGGTCTTGGCTCTGCCTCTCCTGGCAGGGAACCGCTGCCTCACTGGGCAGTGGAATGAGTTTTGGAGCCCTAGTATGCTCAGTACGCTGCGTCCAAGATAGAGCCTTGGGGGCATGAAAAGTCTGGGTGTCATATCCTGTTAGGGATAACAATATAGAAGCCAAATAAAGCATTTTGTTTAAAACTGTGGATCTTATTTACAAATAAAAACAGTAAATGAAAAGCTTTTAGATTTTTTAAGTTTTCTTTACAAAATAAGAATGCTCCTTTCAAACAGACTATAAGGGAAATTAATAGTAAATCTAGGGTTTGGAGTATACTGTCATAGTTCTGGCTAACCAAAATTGTATAATTGTGTTTGTTGAGTGACTTCTGTGTGTCGGGCACTATTAGAGGTTTTGGTCACATTACTGAACATGTCAGAAAAATCCCTACTTTAGTGTGGGGGAAGAGGAGAGGAGATAGCTAAAAAATAATAAATAAAGAGTAAGCTGATGAATAATAAATGTGTTTTTTTTTTTTTAAAGATTTTATTTATTTATTTGACAGAGAGAGACACAGCGAGAGAGGGAACACAAGCAGCGGGGAGTGGGAGAGGGAGAAGCAGGCTTCCCGCAGAGCAGGGAGCCCGATGTGGGGCTCGATCCCAGGACCCTGGGATCATGACCTGAGCCGAAGGCAGACGCTTAATGACTGAGCCACCCAGGCGCCCCAATAAATGTGTTTTTTTAAGCTTTTTATTTTGAAATAATTTTAGATTTACGATAAATTTGAGGAATAGTACACAGAGCTCTCCTATACCCCCTAAAATGAACAACTTAACATTACCACAGAGTGTAATATTCTAAACCCTCAGACTGGCTTTGATACAGTGCTGTTCACTCATCTACAAGCCTTATTTGAATCTCACTGGTTGTTCCACTAATGTCCTTCTGTTCTAGGATCCAGTCCAGGATCCCACATTGCATTTAGTTGTTATGTTTTCTAGTCTCCTCCATTATGGGAAATTTCCTTAATATCTTCTCTTATGTTCTTGGCACTTTTGAAGCCTTTGGCCAGTTATTTTGGAGAATGTCCCTTAATTTGAATTTGTCTGATGATTTCTCATGATTAGATTGAGGTAATGCAGTTTTGGCAAGAATACCACAGAAATGATATTGTGTCCTTCTCAGTGCATAATATCACAAGCAACATGATGCTGAAGTGTCTTATCACTGGTTATGTTAACTCGGATCACTTGGTGAAACTGGTATCTGCCTGGCTTCTCCACTGTAAAGCTACTATTTTTTTCTTTGTAATTAATAAACATTTTGTAGAGGCTTCTCTAAAATTAAGGGGATATCATCTGTTTCTCATCACACTTTTGCCCACAAATTTTAACATCCATTGGTTATTTTTGTCTGCAACAATTTATTACTATGGTATTTGCTAAATGTGAGTTTCCACTTCTGCCATTTTTTCTACATTTAGTAATTGGAACTCCGCTGAAAGGAAGAGATGTCTCTTCTTCCTCCTTTCTCATATCTTGATATGAGTATGGACTCATGGGTATTTATTTTGTTCTGTGGGTTATAATCCTTTACTATCCTTAACGATTTTGGTGTTTAAATTGTCCCAGAGTTGGCCATTGGGAGTTTCTTCAGCTTGGCTTCTGTGCCTTCAACATGCTCCTCTCATATTTTTCAAATTTATTGAGATGAAATTCACATAATATAAAATATATTAAAGTGAGCAGTTCAGTGGCATTTAGTACATTCGCAGTGTTGCACAACCAGCACCTTGATCTAGTTCTCATTCATTTTTTGAACCATTTTTGATTTTTCTGGTGCTGTAATGTGCTCCAGGTTCATCTTGTATCTTCTCTGCCCCAGCCCTGGAAGTAGTCATCTCTTCAAGGACTCTCTAGTTCCTTTAAAGAATGGAGTCTTTGTGTGCTCATTCCTACCATGGCATCACCACTTAGCCTCTCAGTAGACAGTGCAAGAAAGTATATGTGTGTATACACATATATTAAAAAAAAAGTTCATACTGATCCCTCTCATTTTAATGTAGTACAACTGTTCATTCTGGTTTCTACATTTCTTTTTTTTTTTTTTTTTGTAACTTATCTCTTGTCTCCCACAGTTAAAAACAAAAAAGGCTGTTAGTATCCCAGTATAGTTACTTATTTACTCAGTTACAGAATATACAGAAAGTAGTTTCAGAATTGCTAACCAATATCCAGATGAAAAATTTATTGGGCTACATTATCTGTGTACAGGTCTTTTTGTCTTAAAATTATATAGTGAAATGCTGTTTTCCAAAGTTACTTAGTTATTTATTAGTCACTTTCTTTACAGTGTGGTTATCCCATTCAGTTATAATACATGTAAGCCCATACATAAGCCCATTTATTACTGCTTGTATTCTATTTTGGGCTCCCCTCCATGTCTTGTTTATTGCCATCATTTACATTTTGGATATGTGAAACATTATCTTGGTTCTGAGACTCAACTGTAAAAAAAAAAGCCTAAGAGAAATATCCCTCCTCATTCCTTCTACCCCATTTCCATTTCACCCTTCTTTCTACCCAGTTTCCATCTCTCCCTTGCAGGTATTCACCCTCATTTTCTGTTTTATTCTTTCTGTATTTCTTGTTGCACAAATTGAGCAGAGGCATGAACATTTCCTCATCTCCATTTCTTTCTTATGTGACGGGTAGCGTACTAGAGATACTCGTCTGTGCTTTGCTCTTCCCACTTAGCAATGTGCCCTGGAAATTGCTTCATAGCAGTTCATGGAGAGCTTCCTCATTCTTTTTTTTTTTTTTTTTTTTTTTTAACAACTTCATTGTGTTGAATGTACCGTAATTCATCCAACCACTCTCCTCTTTAGGGGCATTTAGGTTTTTAATGTGTTTATTCAGTATTTTAAGTGCATATTTTCTGTCAGGCATTGTGCTGGGTCTTGAATAATGAAAATCTAGTTTATAGGGTTTTTTTTAAGTTTAATTTTAGCCTTAATTTTTTTTCCCAAACCATGGGAAATCAAGAACTTAATGTTTTGGAAGAAAACTGTAGTTGCCACCTATGTTGTAAACATGAAAGTCTGGAGGTAGAGTTGATTTGATTACCATTAGGATTTAAGTAACTTATTCAGGAAAAGTAGATTTTGTCTCTCTCTTGCTGAAGTATATTTCGTTTGCATCCTAAACTTAGTATATAGTTTTCAAATCCTAAAGATAAAAGGTAGGCCAATTTTTAAGAAGCTTTATATTTTATTTATATATATATACATATATTTATATATGTATATAAAAGAGGGAGAGGGAGAGGGAGAGAGAGAATCTTAAGCAGCCTCCATGCCCAGTGTGGAGCCCAACACAGGGCTTGATCTCATGACTTTGAGATCATGGCCTGAGCCAAAGTCAAGAGTCAGATGCTTAACTGACTGAGCCACCCAGGTGCCCCAATTTATACCTTTTTGACAGGAAGCTAGAAAGTAACTTAAAGTAAATTGCAGTCAGTATTCTTATTTTTCCAATTTAAAAAGTAATAAATAGTCACATGCCAGGCTTTTTACTCTCTTCACAGTTGAGGTGATAGGATACAGTTTTCTAGCCAGGGGGACCCTGAGTTGGCATGTGTATCTTCATTTCAACAGGTTTCGATACTTACTGTCTTCAGAGCAATTTTATTTCTTCAAGTATTGAAATATAACGTACATATAATTGTAGGAGTATAGCTCTGTGAATTGTCACCAAGTGGGTACCATCTGTTTAACAAACTCTGGAAGGAGAACACTTTTGCACTATGTGTCTTGGTGTGTGTTGGTACCTAAGTTTTTTGGCGTTTTACCTAGAACTTGCCAATAAAATCTTTCTCATGGTACTTCACTGAAGGAACCAAACCTTGGATTTCAATTCTATACTGAGGTTTGCATTTAGCCTTTCTACTTGCCCAGGATTTACTGAATGCTGTGTTTGCCCATCTTGTACTAAGCGATGGGGACACAAGGATGACTGAGATGCAAGGCCTGCCACATGAGGGAAGTTATTTTCAGAGACCATAGCAGTACTCCGAATAAATACTGTTCTTTCTGCTCTCATGGAGAGGTGGACACAGTGCTGTGATAGCATCAAGGTAAAAACAGTTCATTCTGATAAGGGGTCCTAGAAAAGCTTCTTAAAAGAAGTGACATTGAGTTGGTCTGAAGGATAAAGGGGAATTGATAGGAGAAAGGTACTCCTGTGAGTGGAGAGGGTAGATATTGGGTTGAACCTCAGTGTGTACAAGTGGCAGAAGACTCAAGTGGCAGTAGCATTTGACCTGAGTGACCAGAAGTGTTGACCTCGTGCATAAAAGGTGGAAGGAAAGTGGGAAGAGACTGAGGGAATCAGAAGGGTCTAGGGACTGGCTGCTTCTGTTATATCAGGAGCACAGGTGATGGCAGGGAAGGAGGTGAGAGATCTGAAGAGCTAGGCAAGAGTTCATGATGAAGAGAGTCACTGTCGTATTACTTTGTCCTAAATTTTACTTCCAATAAGATATCTTACTTCTTTAGACTTGGGTACATTTTTTGGGTAGGTGACAACATGGCACTTAACGCATGTGCATGCACACATCTTTTTTCTCATAGTTTTGTTTTAAAGTACAGCTGTTTCTTTTTTTAAGATTTTATTTATTTGAGAGAGAGAGAGAGCATGCATGAGCAGGGTGAGGGGTAGAGGGAGAAGCAGACTCCCCGCTGAGCAGGGAGCCCCATGTGGGGCTTGATCCCAGGACTCCAGGATCGTGACCTGAGCCAAAGGCAGACACTTAACCGTCTGAGCCACCCAGGTGCCCCCAGTATAGCTATTTCATTTGAATTTCAAACACCTCAATCAGTAGACAAACAAATACAAATACTGTAAAACTTACACCCATATTTATATTGAAACTTTTCTAAACTATCAATGTCATGGGCTTCATTCATTTCCTTATTTCTGAACCTTCCTAAGTTTATGGAATTCTTATTTTTATACCTTTCTGAGGTTTTAGAAATCTCACCAGCCTGGGGCGGGGGGGCGGGAGTGAATGTCTGCTGAGACCACTCATGCTAAACATGATCAGGGTTATTGACCGAGTCTTGAGTGGGGCAGGGAACCTGGTTGCTTCTCCCAAGATGATTTAAATCTGGGCTGCTTATTATCTAGTTGGGTCCTTTCCTGCAATTAAACCTAACTTGTTAGGTTGATAAGGCCATTTAAGCTTCCGTTGCTAATACAGATTTTCGTTTTTTTTCCATGCTGGTATTTCCATGCTGGTATTTTCCCTCTGGAATAGGATTCTTAATTGTCCTCTTATCATTACCCTGACCTGGTAGAGAGATTGCAAACTTAAGCATGTCTTATTAGAATCTTGTGATTAGAAGGCCACGTAGAATTTCTTCCTCTGAGATAAGGGATTAGTCTAGGAGTTTGATCATTTTAGGACAGATCATGGAATTTTTTTTTAACCAAATTTCTTTGTGTGACCATTACTCTGATCATTTTCCCCCACCCTCTTGTTCTTGTTACATTTCTTATTTTTTCCAAAGTTTTGAGCTTGCACAGAATCCCCCCTCCACCCATTTCTTGGTAGACAGAGATACAAATGTATGTCTATACTTGATAAGCAGACATGCTTATTAGAGGAAACAAATACTCAAGTATATTGACAGTCTTCTACTTGTTTAACAGAAAATTAACCATTTTCTGTCCTTTATCTTTTTCACATTTCAGCCTGTTTTTGAATATTTTATTTTTCTCTTTTTTAGTACTATTTACAGAATAAGTTTATATCCACTAAATGTAATTTTTTTCTTCAAATGCCCATGTAGTCACAACTTGTCTACTGGAGAACATTTTAGGCTGTTTCTTTCTCTCTTTAGAACTCTCCCTGTCCTCTTTGAAAGCATCCTTGCTTTGATATCCTATTTCCACACTTGTAGACACATCCTGACCGCCCCCGCCCCCGCATCAGTAGATGTGGAATTTGCTTTCAGTAGAAATTGTATTAGAGACCAACACTTGGGTGCCCATAAGACTTAATGATGGACAGAGTGTTGCTCTTGTTCATAGGAGATGGTCATTGGTTGGTTTTTCTGATTTAACTGATCACATTGCTGTGTCCTATTTCCCTTCTGTGTGAGGTATCATCGATCAATACAACTTTGCTGTATGCTGATGAACTCCAGCTCTCTGAAGAGGAGTTCCAATAGGACTGGAGTTTTGCAGGGAAACTAAGCATTCTGGGACTTGTTACTTAAAGAGAATGTGGAAAGTTGTACGGGATAAGAAAAGAGTTTGCCTGCTAGTTTATTGCTTTCTTCACTGTGGCAAACAGCCAATTGTTACTTGAATTTACCTCTTTGTGAGTCCTCACAAGCATCTGTGTAGAGAAACTTTTGTTGGCACCTGGATTGCTATTTCAGAGTACCAAAAATTAAAAAAAAATTTTTTTGGGCGCCTGGGTGGCTCAGTTGGTTAAGCCTGCCTTCAGCTCAGGTCATGATCTCAGGGTCCTGGGATCGAGTCCCACGTCGGGCTCCCTGCTCAGTGGGGAGTCTGCTTCTTCCTCTGTCCCCCACCCCACTCATGCTCCCTCTCTCTCTCACGTGCTCTCTTTGTCTTGCAAATAAATAAAATCTTTAAGAAAAAAATTTCTTCACAAATCCTGTGTATGAGTTATGGAAAAAAGAGGTAACTGGTCCAGGAAATAGCATAATCCTAAACTGTATGCCTGGTGGCTTGCTGTCCTGATAGACTTTTCCCTGGTACTTTGTTCTTTCATTATGTCAGTGGAGGTTAAGCTTAAAAAGTTGACCTTCAAGACTTGTGGTGTAATGTTTCCTATTTTTTGTTGCGTGTCATAATTTGCATTTATCTCAAGTTGTCTCTTTTGTAGCTCTGCACCATTCCCCCAAATGTCTTATCCATTCATATTTCCCCTTTTTACTTTCAATCAGTGGTACAGTCCTATTTGTTTGCAAATGGTTTTGCAGAGAAATAATAAGACTGATTAGAACTCTGTTATTGCTATATACTGCTGCTATTTCAGAAGAAATAAGCCTATAGTTCCATGACTGAACATAAGCATAGGGTTGGTATTTGGGAACAATGAAGAATATCATTTGTTGGCTATGTTTGCATCCATGGTCTCATTTAGTTCTCACAACAGCTCGTGGGAAGTAGGTGAGTATTAAATCCCTATTTGACATGGAGACGCTCAGGCAACCAGTAAATTATTTAATCCCACTCTAATGTATGACAGGAAAATGATGGAATATAGGATGTGAGCCCAGGTGTATCTGATGCCATGGCTTGTACCATTGGAAGCAGATCTCAGAGACAGTGCCCACTACCTCCTGTGCAGTACAGTGTGTTACCTAAATGGGGTCTCCATAGAGGAGCTTCTGCAAGTCTCATTTTGTTGGTCACCTAATGTGACCTTTTCATGTGCTTTTTCTAAAGCAGTATTTCCCTTGCTAGTATTTAATCATATTCTAGCCCAATTTGTTTCTGTTACTTTTTTTTATAGTATGAGGTTTCAGTTTTCAATAAACTTAGCAGAAATCCATTTTACCTGGATTGTTTTTAGGTTAAAAAGTTAGTTCACCTTGCCATTAGTTAAAGGATACTCAAGTCATGCAAATAATGTGTTGTATACTCTAGCAAAATTACCTTTAAATTGAAATGTCTATATTATTGGTTGCCAGTATTTCTGGAAGAAGTGTGCGTTAACTTGAGTCATGATGGATTTTTGTTACTGAGTACAGATGTTAAAGTATCTTCCTAGAAAAATGTGTGTAATACTTTAGAATGGCACAACCTTTTTTTTTTTTTTTTTTGGTTCAGAATGACACAGAATATTAGTGTTTAGTAATTTAGGTTTATTGCTTTGATGCAGAGGAAGGCACTTATAACTGGTGGCTTTGGTTAGAATAAAACACATTATCAATGACCATCGAAATTTAGTGTATTATGGATGTGAAAATCAGATTGTTGTCAGTTGTGCTCCCTGAAATAACCTTGACATTGAGTAAATCATAGATGAAGGCGTAGGCTTGACTACTATATATTTTGATCTATAACAGAGTTAATGATTAAGATAAACCTAAGGCAACATTTTTATTGGTAGTTAGAAAGTGTAAGTTTGCAGTGTAGACCTTGTTACTTTCTAGGAGTCCAGTTGAGGGTCCGATATAACATCAAATGTGTAGAATTTTTGACTTGTAACAGATGTTTAACTATTTGGAAGTCATAGAGAAGATCCAGAAAGAACTCCAGCGATTGCCAATGACCAGTGTTACTCTGGAATTAATAGGATTTGATCTCTTTCCAGAAGTGAAAGACAGGGTGGTGTAGAGGTTATTAAGCTCTTAAGATGCTGTTCATGGTTTTCTTTATCTGAGGAATAATGGCAGTGTTATCATTTGGAAGAAATAAGAGTCTAGAGGCCTTGGTTCCCTTGTAGCTTCCGCCTTGATTTTGGAAAAGTCACTTGAGCTCTGTGGAGGCTTTTTTTGTTTATGGTTTTTAATTTTAGTTTTCATTCTACTGGTAATGATCATGGGGCAATTTTAAAGATTGGGAAAAGTGCTACAAGGCAAAATGCAGGCAAACAGCGTTGTTTTTCTTTTTTTAAAGGACAAGATGGTGGGTATTGCTAATTACAGAGCTTGGCATTTGTGGAGATAGACTTCGTGACCATGAATGCTTATTTATTTATTTATTTTAGATTAAAAAAAAAAAAGATTTATTTATTTTAGAGAGCGTGAGTGGGGAGGAGCGGCAGAGAGAGAGGGAGAATCCTGAAGCAGACTCCCCGCTGAGTACAGAGCCCAGTGGGGGTCTCAATCCCAGGACCCCTAAGATCATGACCTGAGCCAAAATCAAGAGTCGGCCTCCCAACCAGCTGACCAGCCAGGTGCCCCACCATGAATACTTAAAAGAAGCAGTAGTGATTGCTAGTAGCCAGCAAAAGTAAACTAGGATTTAGCCTAGGTAATGAATTTATTTTTCTTTTTTTTTTTAAGATTTTTTGATTTATTTAAGAGAGAGAGAACATGGGTGCATGTGTGAGTGGGGGCAAGGGCAGAGGGAGAGGGAGAATCTCAAGCAGACTCCCTGTGGAGCAAGAGGTGGGCTCAATATCATGCCCCTGAGATCATGACCTGAGCCAAAACCAAGAGTCACATGCTTAACCGACTGAGCCACCCCAGGTGCCCCCGTTTGTGTAGTCTTCTAATCCATTTTTTATACATTGATTTAAGTCTGTCAATCCCATAATTGTATGTGTATGCATGTCTGTATATGTGTGTGTTTTAAAATGTTTACACAGATAGCATTATGCTATCCATGTAATAGTATCATGCAAGCATTATACTGTATGCATAAAAACATCTTGGCTTTTTTTACTCACATTATTTCACTATTTCTGCGGGGGCGGGGGCATACCCTGGAAATCTCTACTCCACCATTTTTGCTGATGTCACACAATAGCCATTTTTTATACCATTCTGTCCTCTAGCTCCCAGCAAGAGTCTGGTCCAAGTTCTTCTACACTAGATATATAACATTTTTATCCTTGTTCCTTCAGAAGGTTGTCTTTTAGAGTATAGGTCATGGCACGGCAGATGTGACTTGTCTCTACATACATGGTAGATGATGGTTAGGAAATCACAACCTCTGTGTTATTATCAGTCTCTTCAACATCCACATTGTCGTTCTCATTTTCAATGTTTGGGTACAGTTGGTTCTTGATATTCCTACAGTAATAGGAAAGTTATTGTTAGTTGATTTTCATTAAATTCAGACTACTCCATGATCACATAATCAGTTGTGTGACCATAGATAATAGTTCATTAGACATTATTTATTTCCTCTGCAGTTAGGGTGATATAATATCCACCCTGGGGCACTTGAGAGTAAAGGAAGTGCTATTAACAGTTATGCGGGGGTAATAGTTGTAAATGGGAACCATCCTGAGCAAAGATAAATATGTAGTCACCCTATCAGTGAAGTGAAAGACCGTGATAGCGCTTGGCCCTGTTTGGGCAAAACATGAAACTGATTGACTTGTCTGGGAAGTGAAGTTCAGTGATCTAGAACCATCATTCAGGGGCGCCTGGGTGGCTCAGTCGTTAAGCGTCTGCCTTCGGCTCAGGTCATGATCCCAGGGTCCTGGGATCGAGTCCCACATTGGGCTCCCTGCTCGGCTGGAAGCCTGCTTCTTCCTCTCCCACTCCCCCTTCTTGTGTTCCTGCTCTCGCCGTCTCTCTCTCTCTGTCAAATAAATAAATCTTTAGAACCATCATTCAGAATCATGGTGAGCCTGTGTACCTGAGAGACCATGCACAATCCAGTGCATTAATCACACACGTGGAACCAGGCACAGTATTGCAATCAAAGCCTTAAGAAGGGAGTATAAACAGTGAGGAGAGGGGAAACATTTCCTGAGGTGGTAGCAAGCATTTGCTGAAGCAGTAATGAAAGGAAGTTATCTTTTAGTGTGCTGATTAAGATCTAGAAGGTTAATAAACCCTCTTCTCAAGGGAAATGAGGTTTGCCCTTCCCGAACCACGTGGATACAAGAGGAAAGATAACCTGGGTTTCCTTATCAGAAAACTAAGAGACAAAGTAGAAATAAGACACTCTAAGATGTCCTCCTGTCACCTTCCTTAAAAAAGTTTCTTCTTGCATGTGCATTGTGCTTCCCCTGTTCTTTTTGGTGGACTGTCTAGAAGTTAATATGCTAAACTGTCTTAGCGCTTAAACTGCTACAGTAGTGAATTAGATCTTGAGGGAAATACACTAATCTTATTAGTTATAGGATATTAGGGGTTTATGGGCGTAATGCTAGTAGATTTGTAAGTAGCTTTCTTCATATTGCTCCTTTCCCTCTCTTTAGCTTCGTTAAGTCATTCATTTACCTAGTGTTTATTGAGCATATAGAAGGTCCTGTTCCACTAGGCACCAACAATATAGTGGTGAACAAGATAGGCTCTGTGACAGCAAGGATATCACCTATTTATAGAGATGCTAAGGGTGTGGGGAGTTACCCAATAATATTTGAGCAACTGAACAGGCTAGATTATTTTGGATAGCAATGATACTGACAGTAAGAAAGGCTAATGTGAGAATGCCAGAGGTGGGAATGAGGGTTAAAACAGGTAGTCAGAGAAGGCCTCTCTGAGAAGGCTTAATTGAGGCCAGAGAAGTAGAGTGAAGAGGAGTCTTAGCAGTAGGAACAGCAGGTATGAAAGTTCTCGAGTAAGAATGAGCTTGGCATTGGGGCACCTGGGTGACTCAGTTGGTTAAACGTCTGCCTTTGGCTCAGGTCCTGATCCCAGGGTCCTGGGATCGAGTTCCACATTGGGCTCTCTGCTCAGCAGGGAGCCTGCTTCTCCCTCTCCCACTCCCACTCCTCCTGCTTGTGTTCCCTCTCTTTCTGTCAAATAAATAAATAAAATCTTTTAAAAAATAAAAAAAAAATGAGCTTGGCATGTTGAAAGAACACAAAGTATGGGTAAAGCTTAGCAAGAGGGAGTGTGGGGCAGAGATGGGCATCAAGAGTTCTGTGATTAATTTGAAAAGGGGAACGCTCCTACACTGTTGGTGGGAATGCAAGCTGGTGCAGCCACTCTGGAAAACAGTATGGAGGTTTCTCAAAAAGTTGAAAATAGAGCTACCCTATGACCCAGCAATTGCACTACTGGGTATTTACTTCAAAGAT
>NC_138378.1:52403672-52422371 GCF_054177405.1 Leptonychotes weddellii
GTGATACCAAAGAAATCAATTGAGGGAAGTGTTTTAAGAAGGAAAAAAGTGGTCAGTCATGTGGAATGCTGCTGAGAGGTTGTGTGAGGACAGACCAATTTTATGTACAGCTCTCATTGCTCACCCTGGCATCTCCGTGCTCTCCAGGATTTAGCTCGTCTTCATCTCCTACGTTATCACCATCCTGAGCACCTGATGTTAACCCAAAAGTGTTGCCTTTTTTTTTACTTTTGCAAAAGTTCCTCCCCTCACTCTCTTTGCCACAGCCTTGCCTGTCCCATAGATTCTAGCTTAAATGCCTTAGCACTCCGATGACCTCTAGCTGTCCATTGACCCTTCCAGCATTTCACCTGTGCTCCATTATGGCCAAGAACTGGTCTTGGAAGTCAGGACAGAAACACCCTCAGCCTCCTGCCAGTATTGCCTCTTTACTCTCTCTTTCCAACTCTGTTCCCTGAGTTCTATGATCATGACTTTTCCATGGTTCTTTCTCCTCTTATTCTTATTAAACAGAGCGGATCTTCTGGTTCTGTTTTCTAGGTCCTTCAATTAAAGCCATGTTATTACTATCTGTTTGTGTGTTTTGTGCTTTTAAATTAAGGAACATTTTTATGAAAGTGTAATATGCCCATAGTTAAACAAAAATCAGATAACACTGAAAGGTTGTATTAAAGAATGGTGTCCAGCTTAATTTCTCTATATTTTTCCAGTCTCCGTTCCTAGAAGGAGCTATTTTTATTTTTTTATTATTATGTTATGTTAATCACCATACATTACATCATTAGTTTTTGATGTAGTGTTCCATGATTCATTGTTTGCATATAACACCCAGTGTAGAAGGAGCTATTTTTAGTTCTTAAGCTGTTCTTTCTGATACTTCCAGATTTATAAATTACATATATCTATTTCCTGATTTTTTTTTTAAAATTTTAGATATCATCTGTGAACTTCCTATTATAGATGAACATTTAGCTCTTATTCCCTTTTTTGTTCTCATTCTTCCAGTATGGTTACATTGCAATTTTTAGCTAAATCATTACTTCATATTTACATTATTGTGACCGAGTAAATATATCTTACTTTTGAGCCAAGTATTGGACCTTTCCTTCGTTGTACAACTTTCTGTTTTTCCTGGTGTTAAAAGTTGTCTCATTCTTCTGTTGTATAATTTTCTGCATGTCTGTTTTTTCCAGTTGATTGTCTATGCCACATGTCCACTGTAGTCTCTCCAGATGCTTTACTATGCCAGATAACCTATCTGTTTTATTTTCTTTCCAGTTAGTTTCTTCCTGAAACTCTGCCCTTTATTATCCTGGGAGTTCCCTTTGCCTCCCTTTTGAGCTTCCATGTTCAGATCCTGAGTTTTTCTCTTTCTTGACTTTTTCCTTTGCTTTGCTGGGGCACCTTCTCTAGTAGCTTCCTGAATAGTTACATGCTTGAATATTTTTAAATTCTAGTTTCACACTAAACTGATGGCTGGATAAAGGATTTTAATTTGAAAAATATGTTTCCTTTGAATTTTTAAGACCTGCCTTTATTGTCTTGTAGCAGCCAGTGTGATTATTGAGATGAGTCCTGTGTTTTTGGTATATTACCTATTTGCCCTTCCCCTTTAGAAACTTGAAAAATTTATATTCTCTTTCTGTCTCCCTCTTTCCCCCCTTTCCTCCACTCTCTCCCCTTTTCTTTATTGTACCAGCTAGAAACTCCAGTGCAACATTGACTAAAAGTGACATTAATGGGGGCGCCTGGGTGGCTCAGTCGGTTAGGCATCCGCCCCTTGATTTCAGCTCAGGTCTTGATCATGGAGGTTGTGAGTTCAAGCCCTGCATTGGACTCCACACTGGGCATGGAGCCTACTTAAAAAAAAAAAAAAAAAAAAGTGACATGAATGGACATCCTTTCCCTGTTCCCATTAAGTATGGTGTGAATTACAGGTTTTTTTCTAATCATAAATGAGTGTTGGATTTTGTCAAATGCTTTTAATGCATCTGTTAAAATTCATGGTTTTTTTGTGTGTTTTATTCTGTTAACATGGTGTATTAATTTTTTTAAGATTTTTTTTTTTAAGTAATCTCTATGCGCAAGATGGGGCTCAAACTCACAACCCCAAGATCAAGAGTTGCATGTTTTACTGATTGAGCCAGCCAGGAGCCCCTGGAATAATATTAATTTCTGATGTGAATCAGCAGATGGATACTACCATCTGAACCTGGGTTTTTGTTTGTTTGTTTGTTTTTTGGGGGAAGATTTTTAGAGAACTAACTTTTGGCTTTATTGATTTTTCTCTATAGATTAAATTGGGAAGAAAAGACATCATGAAATATCTGTTTAGATCTTCTTTAATTTCTTTGAGGGGAGTTTTATAGTTTTCTGCATGTAGATCCTGTACATATTTTGTTAGATTTATAGCCTAGTATTTAATTTTTGGGGATGCTAATGTAAATGGTATTGTTTTTAATTTCAAATCCAGTTGTTTATTACCATTATATAAGAAAGCACTTGATTTTTGTGTATTAACCTTGTATCTTGAAACCTTGCTATAATTGCTTATTAGTTCCAGGAGTTTTTTGTTGACCTTTGGAATCTTCCATGTAGATAACATCATGTGCAAACAGAGTTTTGTTTTTCTTCCCAATCTATACACTTTTTATTTCCTTTCCCTGTTTTATTGCATCATTCAGGACTTCCTGTATGATGTTGAATAGGAGTGGTATGAGCAGACATCCTTACCTTGCTCCTGATCTTTGTAGGAGAGCATCTAGTTTTCTCATTAAGTGTGGTATTAGCTGGAGATTTTTTTGTTGATATTCTTTCTCAAGTTAAGGAAGTTCCCTCTCTTCCTAGTTTGTGGAAAGCCATTACTTTTTCCATATGTTTTTCTACCACTTTTTCTCCTTTCCCGAGTACGCTTGATGATAGCTCAGTTTTCTTCAGTCTTTTTTCTCTCTTCTTCAGACTGGTTAATTTCTATTGATCTAGCTTCAAGGTCATGGATTCTTTTGTCATCAGAAATGTGGGGTTGAGCCTCAACTGCAGAATTTCCATTTTTGTTTTATAATTTCTACCCCTTTGTTTTCTCTGTTCATTACATCAGTTTTTATCACACTTTCCTTTAATTCTGTAAATGTGGTTTTATTTAGTTCTTTTATAGTAGCTGTTTTGAAGTCTTTGTCTGCGAAATCCAACATCTGGGAACACTCAGAGACCATTTCTGTGGACTGCTTTTTATTTTTTCCCCTGACTACAGGTCACACCTTCTTTTTACTTTGTATGTCTCGTAAAGATTTGTTGACTACTGTATATTTTAGATAATATATTGATGCAACTGTGGATTCTTACTTTTTAAATTTTATCCCTGAAGCTGTTGGTGGTTTTACTTGCTTATTTGTTCAGTAACTTGACTGGGCTAACTCTCCAAAGTCTGTCTTTTCCACAGTATGTGGCTACTGATAATCTTTCTACACTTTTGTTTTGATTTGTTTTTATTTTTAAGCACTTAGAATAGTGTTCAGCCAAAGATTGGCCAAGGGTTATAGTCAAACAGTTTGAGCCGGTAAGACCTCCCTCTGCTAACATGTTTTTGTGGTGCAGTCACACTTGAGGCTGTTCTCAAGTCTGCCTTGACTTTCCTCTCCTCTTGCCTCTAAGTCAGTTGCTCTGTGTGTGTGCCAGGCATGTGTGGGTGGCTTGGGCACACTCTGGTCTCTGCCATGCATGCTCCTAGCCTCCAGTCAGTCTGAACTGTGAAGAGCTTTTTAAGCTCCCTAGAGCTGTCTCACTCTCTGGAACTTCTCATTAAGTCCCCTAGCTCGTCTGCCAGTCCATTGCTTGCTCCATATAGTACCGTAGCCTCAGGCTGTCGGAGATGCTGACCCTCCCTTTCATTTGCCTCAGAGATTGCCACTTGGACCCACACTCCAAATCAAGTGAGTCCCCTCTGGCAGTGACAGTGAATCTGCTGGTTTCAAGGCCTCCCCCTGCCTTGTTGAACTTCTGAAGTGATACAGCTGAGGAGGGATGAGGGCAACACCTGGCAAAGAAGAACTTATTCTGTTCTTACTCAAAGTGCAGTGTTTTCATGAATAA
The DNA here is from genome assembly GCF_054177405.1 of Leptonychotes weddellii. Classification (NCBI taxonomy): domain Eukaryota; kingdom Metazoa; phylum Chordata; class Mammalia; order Carnivora; family Phocidae; genus Leptonychotes; species Leptonychotes weddellii. The sequence continues at coordinate 52,407,762 of NC_138378.1, forward strand.
ACAATTTGTTGTATGCCTCTGGTTGGTTTTTTGACTCGTTTGGCAAGCTTTACAGTTGCTATTAGGAAGAGGATCTGCGGGCCTCCTCAATCTGTTATTTTAGAAGTTAGAAGTCCCCTGGGCACTTTTTAAATGTTCTGTCAGGTGAGTCTTAAGGCAGGCTTAAGACCCATTACACCTGAGATTCTTCAAGCTCTAAATATATACACATAAAATCATGGCGTAAAGTTTTTGCCATATTAAATTTCTAAAAAAAAAAAAAAGAAAGAAAACTCTTTAATATCTGAGGTATTATAAATAAGGAGCTAATTTTAAAACTGAACCTGAAGAGGGGCTAGAATATAGACCTAAATTCTGCCAGGTAGGCCAGTCGCCTTTCTTATTTATATATTAAAGTTGGCAGATTTAGCCCTTGGGCTTGGTATGGTATTATTTTATGTTCAGCTTCACTGGCTACCATCCATTTCCTAAAACATTTTCCTAATCTAATTTTTCCAGGTTGGGAAGCTGCTTAAGCATGTGCTGTGCTCAGAGGTTGTGTGGAAATCTATGCTTGACGTATTCTTAACTCTGAAAGGATATTATTCATGGTTGACATATTAGAGGACTAAATTGAGAACACTGGATTATTACAGAACATTAGCTAACTGAATTTTTTGTGATGCTTTCGAAAGACTGCCAGCCAGGCTTTGGGGATATGAGTAATTGTCCAGTTCTAGGCTCCATTGTTTAATGAGGTACATGGATAAAGTATGTTGCACACTTAGACCGGTAGTAGACAAGAATAGCATTGAAAAAAAAGCTATCAGATAAGTCTTATTTAATAGGATATAAATGCACAGAAATTGGAAATAGAATGTTAGTGGAATGTAGCAGGTAGAACTATGTTAACTTTTTGGTATATTTTCTTTCATTTTCCTGGACTGGTGGTTCTCATAGTGTGGTTCAAGGACATGAGGATTCCTGGGACCTCTTCAGGAGGTTCATGAAGTCAAGACTATTTTTATAGAAATACTGATAAATTATTTGGTTATTGCCTTTTTCATTCTCTTTTTTTTTTTTTTTGAAAAATTTTTTTTTTTTAAAGATTTTATTTATTTATTTGAGACAGAGAGAATGAGAGACAGAGAGCATGAGAGAGAGGAGGGTCAGAGGGAGAAGCAGACTCCCTGCCGAGCAGGGAGCCCGATGCGGGACTCGATCCCGGGACTCCAGGATCATGACCTGAGCCGAAGGCAGTCGCTTAACCAACTGAGCCACCCAGGTGCCCTGCCTTTTTCATTCTCAAAAGAGATAGCAGAAGCAGCTATGAGAATTCAGCTGTATTTTGTTAAGCCAGACATTAGATTTGAGCAAATGCCACTCTACTAAATTTTTTTAGAAAATATTTTTTTGTAAAATATATTATGTTAACATGTAAAGGGTTTATTGTTTTTAAAATTTTAAATATTTTATATGTTAATTGGTTTTAATTTCAAATATGGTAAATATTGATGGATATAATTCACATAAACAAAAGGTCTTTGGGGTCCTCTAATTTTGAAGACTGTAAAGGAGTTCTGAGACCAAAAAGCTTGAGAGCTACTATACTAAACATAAATGTAATTGGTATCATATTGGGCACGTTGCATAACCTATCTTTTTGCTTAATATATCACAGATGTTTCCCATGTCATGGTTTTTAGTGGGTCCAAAACATTCTATTATATAATTACCATCATTAGCTTAACCGTATAAATAATGCTATGACAAGTTTTATACATATCAGTTTCTGATAATTTTTTTTTTTTTTTTTAATTTAAGAGGATTTGCAGTTCACTGGCATAGCTACTAATTACCTAGCATTCTACAAGGCATTGACATTTAGGGGAAAAAATTCTAAAATGTGATCCCTTCTGTGAAGAGAGTTAACAGATCTGAGACTGCTTATCATTAGAAAGGCCTGCTTGCAAGGCTGGACCTCTTGGCTCACATCTGGGAACTTGGCCGGTAAACACTGATATAAAACTTACCCTACATGGTAAGAGTGGCTTATTGTGCCTCAATTATTTGTATAAGCAATTTGGTTTATGCTGAACATCTGCTTTCCTTCTTAGAGTCTGGAATTTTGGTATGTGGTAGGCAGAGGTTGCCTACATGGTTAGCCTCCAATAACAACCTTGGGCACTGAGTCTCTAGCGAGCTTTACTGGTAGATAACACTTTGCATGTGTTGTCAGAATTCATTGCTGGAGGAATTAAGTGTGTCCTGTATTACTCCACGGGGAGAAGACCTGGATGCTTGTACCTGGTTTCCTCCAGACTCCTACACATGTGCCTTTTCCCTGTGCTTATATGAGTGTATGCTGAGTACTGTGAGTCCTTCTATTGAATCAGTGAACCTGGGAATTCCTGACATTTGCCATCATGGAACTCATAGTTTAGTAGGGGAACGGAGATATATATGTAATTATAGTACAGTGTAGTAGATGTAAAACAGAAGTGTAATTAAGATAAAGAGGAGCTAGAGCGGTTAAGCATCCGACTCTTGATTTCAGCTCAGGTCATGATCTCAGGGTTGTGAGATCGAGCGCCGCATCAGATTCCACGCTCAGTGGGGAGTCTGCTTCTCTCCCTCTGCCCCTCCCCCCCAAATCATTAAAAAAAAAAAGATAAAGAGGAGCTAAACAGAGGACAGAGGTCAGCTTCATAGGGAAGACGACCAAGGAATTTTTGAAGGATGAATGGAATTTCATCAAATGAAGAAGGAGAAGGGTAGGTGTGATAAGCAGACAGCATGCACTGAGGGCGTAAAACTTATACTGGGTTTGGAGAGACGCAAGCAGTTTGATAATATTGAAGCAAGAAATAATCCTAAGTGACATTACAGATAATGTTGGAGAGTTAAGTAGGGAGTCACTTAAGGGTTTCCAGTTTGGAAGGTAAGCTATGTGATCATCCAGAGAATAGCTGGAGATGAATACCAGAAGGCATGGAAAACAGTTATATTCTAATCCAGGTGAAGGATAAAATGAGGGCTTACAATGGTATCTGTGTGAAGCAGTGAGGATAGATGAGCACCAAGGTAGGCAAATGTGGCGAAATTGCAGAGTGTATGAAAAACTTCAGAAAGGGCCTACGGAATTTTTGAGAAGTATGCTCAGCCTATAAATGAGAACTTGAGGGTGTGTATTTTTTGTAGCAACAGACAGCAGAGGTTGGAGTCTGTATGAGTAGGGCCATCCTCTCTGTATGCCCGTAGGTCCTTAGATGAAAGAGATGTAGAGTTGGATTAACAGTGTAGATGAGCTATTACTCTAATAGGTCACTTTGTTAGAGTGGATTAAATCATGAGATGCTTGTTGACCTCTTTAATCCTTTCTACCCTTCTGCAGCATGGTTCTAGAGCAGAAACCCCAAACACTGAGATTTGCCTTAAGTAGTGTGGAAAGGGATGAACTGTGGATGGAAGTGGCAGTTTCCCTAAGCACAGTCTAAAAGTCCTCATTTTACCAGGCAAAATAATGTTTTATCATTTTATTATGATATGATTATCATGTGATATATTATGATTTTTATCATTATTTTATCATTGTTTATCATCTGGGTCCAGTGGACAACCTTCATCTATTTTTATTGTAAGTAATTTTACAAATAATACAGAAATAAGAATAAAGGGGTAGTGAAAAAAAACTTTATTGTAAATTTTAATAATTTAAATTTAGCAAAGCCAGATTTTTATTGCACATTTTTCTGGTTTGGTAGGTATACAAATTGAGATGGGCAATGTCCTTTGAACACAACTAACTGCTCATCAGCTATCATGCTTGAACCTGGAACACACCCTGCTTGTAAATTCTAATTCTTGATTTTAAATACATCTTTAATAGGTTCTAACTCATCATTACTTCTAGTTCTTTTGCACTTGAATCATCAAAACACAAAACTTCTGGAAATTTTGCAGCTGATAATTTTGTTGAAGAAGAAGATGGCTGTCTTATTTGCTTCTTAATTGTAAAACATTTTCATTATTAAATTGATAAACAACAGAATGATGAAGCCAGTGAAGTCTTTTCATTTCTGCATCATCTCTTTTTAATCACTTTTGTATGTGAATTAGCCTTGACCATTTGTCTACTTATGAACTAATCCAGTAAATATTGTTGCACACATACATGCTAGACAAGAGAATACCATTATCCATCCTTTTAGCAAAACAGGATGTTCTCGCTTTTTATGGCAGATATTGTGAGGATGTCCGTCCAGTTATATGACCAACTGGATGAAAATGCTGTTTCCTTTTTGTCCTTAGAAATTATTGTTCATCATTTGGTTCTTTTTTGTTTTGCTTTTTAAAAAACTATTTAAAATAATTAGAGAGTTACAGGAAGTTGCAGATGGTACAGAGGGATACAGTGTAACCTTACCCATTCCTCTCTAATGGTTACTTGTTATAAGTTATATATGTGTAATGTACAATGCCAAAATCAGGAAATTGACATTGGTACCATGGGTGTGTATAGTTCTCTGCCATATTATCACTTGTACAGATTCTTGTAACCACCAGCACCACCAAGGTAAAGAACAATTTTATCACCATAAAGATCTCCTTTGTGCTACCCCTTTATAGTCACTCCCGCTCCTCCCCACCTCCCTGACTCCTGGCAACCACTAATCTGTTATTCCTTACTATAACTTTGTCATGTTGAAAATGTTATACAAATGGAATCATACTGTATGTGACCTACTACAGTTGATGTTTTTCACTCAGCATAATTGAAATCCATCCAGGTTGTTGGGTGTTTCAGTAGTTTGTTCTTTTTTATTTATTTATTTTTTTTTTTAAGATTTTATTTATTTATATATTTGGGGGGGGGAAGCGAGCACACACGATGAGGGAGAGGGGTAGAAGGAGAAGCAGACTTCTTGATCAGTAGGGAGCCCGATGCAGGGCTCGATCCCCGGTCCCTGGGATCACAACCTGAGCTGAAGGCAGATGCTTAACTGACTGAGCCACTCAGGCACCCTGTGTTCCTTTTAATTTCTGAGTGAGATTCCATGGCCTGGAATAGAGATCATATAATTGGATTATGTATTTTTTTTTTTTTTAAGATTTTATTTTAATTTTTGAGAGGGAGAGTGTGGGAATGGAGGGGCAGAGGCAGAAGGAGAGAGAGTCACAGCAGACTCCCCGCTGAGCATGGAGCCCTATGTGGGGCTCAATCCCACAAACCTGAGATCAGACTCTGAGCTGAAACCAAGAGTCGGGCTCAGCCGACTGCACCACCCAGGCACCTGTGGATTATGTATTTTTAGTCCACTCTACCAATCTCACTTTTAACTGGTATTTTTAGACTACTAACATTTAATGTGATTCGTGATGTTAGGCTTTATAAAGTCTTGTCATTTTATTTTTATTCACTATTCCCTCTTTTTTTTTGTTATTTCTCTGTTCATTTTCCTAACTGCTTAAGGATTGCTTGAATGTTTAAAAAATTGCATTATTATTAACTGTAGTATTTTGAGTGTATCCCTTGGTATAGATATTTTACTGGTTGCTCTGTCATATATATATGACACCTAGAGCAACCAGTAAAATATCTATATATCTATAAATCTATAAAATCTATAAAATACCTATGTATCTATGTATATATATAAGTCTTATTGCAGTTTACTGCTATTGGCATTTTATCAGTTTGAGTGAAAGCCCCTTTACCCTCCACAGTATATAATTGTTTTAAAATATTTTCTCTACATTGAGAATGTACATAGACAATGTTATACTTTTTGCTTTAGCCACCAAGCATAATTTGGCAATCTTGTGTTTACCCTATTTTTGTTCTTTCAGTTCTTTCTTCCTTCCTGATGTTCCAGAATTCCTTGTTTTATCCTTTCCATTTCAAGAACTTCCTTTTAGCCATTTTTTTTTTAGGGTAGGTTTGCTGATGAAAATTTCCATTGGTTTTCCTTTGAGAATGTCTTGATTTGATAGTTTTGCCAGATGCGGAACTTGTGGTTGATAATTCTTTTCTTTTTTTTTTTTTTCAGTACTTGAAAAATGTCATGCCATTTCTTTCTGGCTGCCATGATTTCTGAGGAGAAATCTGCAGTTATTCAAGTTGTTATTATTTTTTTCCAGTAGATAATGTGTCATTTCTCTCTGGCTGCTGTCAGAATTTTTTCTTTGTCTCTAGTTTTCTGAAGTTCATTTATGTTGTTCTTGGCATAGGTTTCTTTGGGTTTATCTTTTTTGTTATTTTCTCAGCTTCTTACATCCTTATGTGTGTTTACATCTTCTGCCAAATTTGGGAAATTATGGCCATTATTTTTCTAATACTTTTCCCAGCCCACTCTCTTTGTTTTTTCTTTCTGGGATCCTGTTGACAGGAATGTTAGATCTTAGATCTTTTGTTATAGTTTCAAGGGTCCTGAGACTGTTAAAAAATTTTTTTCTGGTCTGTTTTCTCTTTGTTGTTCAGATTGGGCAATTTTGGTTGTCTTTCTCAAGATTGACTGACACCTTCTTCTTTCTTCTTCATTCTGCTATTCAGTCCATACATTAATTTTTTTAAGTTTCAGTTATGGTATTTTCTGTTGTAAAATTTTCATTTGTTTCTATAACTTCTGTCCTCTCTTTGCATAGGGTTTCTTTTTTTTTTTCCAGTTTTTTAATTTGCCTGTTGAAACATTTTTATGATGGCTGCTTTAAAAACTTTATCAGATAATTCCAACATCTGTATCATCTTGGTGTTGGCACTTACTGATTGTCTTTTCTCTTTCAGGTTGAGATTTTCCTGATTCTTAGTATGATGGGTGATTTTTAGCTATCTAGGGCATTTTGGGTATTATGTTATGAGACTCTGGGTCTTGTTTAAGTTGTCTGTCTTAGCTGGCCTTTTCCCTCCCTCCCTCCCTCCCTTCCAAAGATTTTATTCATTTGAGAGAGAACATGGGAGAGGGGCAGAGGGAGATACACAAGCAGACTCCCCACTGAGCAGGGAGCCTCATGTGGGGCTCGATCCCAAGACCCCGAGATCATGACCTGAGCCGAAGTCAGATGCTTAACTGACTGAGCCACCCGGGCACCCCTTAGCTGATCTTTTCTGACACCATTTTTGGATTTGGAGGGGAAGGTGGAGTGCCACCTTATTACTGCCTGGTGAGGTAGAAGTCCATCCTCCTTATTTGGCCTCTGTTGTTACCCATTGGGAAGGGGCTCCTCCTTCCTGTTGTGCAGAGGTGGGAGATTGGTTCCCTGTTAGGCCTCTGATGACACTAACTTTGGCTGGCAGAGGGGAAGTACCCTGTTACTGTTTTCTGTGTGGCCTCTACTGATAATGCATTTGGGGAGCACATTACTGCTGAAGGATAATGTAAGTAATCCTCACTCTTCACACAGTCTTCCTTTTTTTTTTTTAAACTTACTTATTTATTCTAGAGAGAAAGAGATCATGAGGGGCAGAGGGCGAGAGAATCTGAAGCAGACTCCGTGCTGAGTGTGGAGGTCATGAGCCCGAGATCATGACCTGAGCTGAAACCAAGAGTTGGATGCTCAACCGACTGCATGACCCAGACACCCCACACAGTCTTTTCTGATATCACCCGTGTGTGTGTGTCCTTGTTACAGTTGGACAGGGGTGGAGGTCTAGACTCTGTGGTTGGCTTTCACCAGTGGGGTGGAGATGGATTATGGTTGTTTTCATGGTGTTTGGTCAGAAATATAGTGTATATTGTTTAAAAGTTTTCCCTCTTGCTAGGTTGCTCCATCCTTAGTCCTTTGTCTGGAGAGAGCAAGTTTTTCTTGGGGTGTTTTTATATGCTCCTGGGGTGCTTGGGTGTTTCCAAGACACTGGCTTCTCCAGTACTCAATCTGGAATATATGAAGCAAAAAGAAGAGACTCGGAGAACTCACTGTTGTGTTGTTCCTTGGGTTCCACTGTCCCTTCTATCTGCCTTCTTCTCTCTACCTTTGAGTCTTCTTTGTATTTGTAATATGTAATGTCTAGGGTTTTTATTATAGTTAGTGGGAAGGCTAGGGGGATCTCTATTTTGATCTGTAATTGGAGTTTAGAGTGGTATTACCTGTCTCTCCACATTCATTTTCTGATTTATTGAGTAATTGTGAAATGTTTTCTTGTCAATTTCCTTTTTTTTTTTTTTGGCCATTGTGGTTCCAAGAAGGAAAAATCCTAAATTCTCAATTGTTTTCAGTGAGACAAAAGACAATAAAATTAGTGTCTCCAGGCAAGTGGACTGCTTATGCCAATTGGAGAAAAAAAGTCCTCAGTAATATAAAACAAACACAGCAGAGAAGGTGGGGATATTGCAGGGTGGATGGGGGGGGGTGTGAATAATATGAAAGAAGAAAGAGGTGAGAGATGGGAAGTTTGTGGATGAAAATGAGAAGTCCAGAAAGAAACACAGAAGAATTTGAAAAGGGTTTTGCAGAAGAGTATTAGGAGAGAAAGGTGGCAAATAAGAAACAGGAGGAAAGTAAAGAGAGAGGGAAGAAGAAAGCATGAAACAGATCATAAAAGGAATAACCAGATCTAGCGAGGGAGATACAGAAAGAGGACATGATGTTTGTTGGTAGGGCTGTCCGTAGTGTAGGACTGGCTAATGGTCAGTATTCTGCTTTTTAAATAAAGATGATTCTAATGTAGAATGTAATGCTCTGTCTTGAGAGATTCTTCATGAGGAAAATACATACCATTATATCTTTTAGGATACAATTTTTCCTTTGGGGACAAAGCACTTCTTTGGAAAACGTCTGCTAATAATTTTAAATACTCAAGGAAAAGAGTTCATAACTGATAATTTTTACTCCGAGCTCCTTATAGCTTGATGAATTTTTAAAAGTCAGGTTTAATAAAATCATTGTTGATATATTTTGAAAGTAAAGAATGGTTGTAAACATATGGCTAAGTATAGTCTAGTAAGCATTATCCTAAGTTATGCAACTTACTGTTTTTTTCATCTCATTTCACTATTGATAATGGAATTTGGGACTTTAGGATAACTGCTAAAAAGATTTCCCTGTCCTCAGAGAAATCAAGGAAAATTATTTGCAGCTATTTAGATTAAGAAAATATTTCTAGAGTCTGTTGTAACAGGTATACGCAGCATCATTTGATTATCTTAAGGGATTGTGCTTTATAAATAAAGGTCAGTGGATAGATTTTAACTTATTAAACCTCTACATGAAAGTCTGTTTTGAATGACATTGTTAATGATTATATTACTTAGGGGACAACTTGAAAATAGTGATTTTATTCCAGAAAACTTCTCAACCATAACTTGTCTGGTATTCATTCACTAGTTAGGATTCTGTTTTGTAAGCATAGTGAAAACATTCTGTGAGGGAACAAAGAAATTTTACTCATTGTTTTAATTTAAATAAAGTATATGATTCTGTGTATCTATGAGCCCCATTTTCCCTTTTGAGTTTAAAAGGGTGCAGGTCTTTTTCTAATCCATGCTTGTATGGTGGATCCTGAGTGGAATACTCCAGAAACAGGGAATGATTTTGGTAATTCTACATAATTTTTAAGAGGACCTTGGAAATAGGTGTCCACTGGATATTTTGAAAACCCTCTGTGCCCCAGGTGTAATCTTGAGGATTATGTCCTGAACATTCTGTCCCTGGATCCCTTAACATGTAAGCCAGAGAGAGGAGAAGCAGCTAGTAGTTAGCAGAGCAGAACTACATAAATTTCTAGGCTGCTTGAGTCTAGACCTACTTTGAGGACAGTATTAGTTACCTCAGTTGCTGCTAAGCAGATGTCTTAGCATCACCTTGGTGCTTGTTTGAAATTTTTTTTAAGAGGGGTGGGGCGGGGCAGAGGGAGAAAGAGAATCTTATGCAGGCTCCACACCCAGCATGGAGCCTGGCGTGGGGCTCGATATCACAATCCTGAGATCATGACCTGAGCCAAAATTAAGAGTCAGACACTTAACCAACCAAGCCACCCAGGTGGCCCGCTTGTTTAAAATTCTTAAGTACCACGTCATACCCACTGAATCAAAATCTCTGGAGGTGGGGTCCAGAATTTTGTTTTAACAATCTCTTCTAGGTGGTTCTTATGCACGGGAATGTTAGAGAATGAGATACCTCATCTTGTTTGTAACTTTTAGCTATATCCATTCTAATTAGAATTGTCTGTTCAAATTCCATTCAACCTAAGTTATTTGGAGTCCTGCTCACTTGCCTTTTGGCTTTTCTAGACTAGTTCTTCTAAATCCTTTCTGAATCCAGTTCTTTTGTTTTTTAAGAGATTTTTATTTTTTATTTTTTTATTTTTTAAAGATTTTATTTATTTGACAGAGAGAGACACAGCAAGAGAGGGGAACACAGCAAGGGGAGTGGGGGAGGGAGAAGCAGGCTTCCCGCAGAGCAGGGAGCCCAATGCAGGGCTCGATCCCAGGATCCTGCGATCATGACCTGAGCCTAAGGCAGACGCTTAACGACTGAGCCACCCAGGTGCCCCTATATTTTAAAATGTTTTAATAAATAGAATAACCATTAGTTTCTATTATACTTTATTCAGATTCAGAGCTCTAGAGTTTTTGCTTAGCATCATTAATCTTACAGCTGTATTTGTTTCTCCCATACTTAAAAACCCAATTTTCAATGACCCCCAACAAAATTACTCATTTGATTTATTTATTTTTTTAAAGATTTTATTTATTTGACAGAGAGAGACAGCGAGAGAGGGAACACAAGCAGGGGGAGTGGGAGAGGGAGAAGCAGGCTTCCCGCTGAGCAGGGCGCCTGATGCGGGGCTCGATCCCAGGACCCTGGGATCATGACCTGAGCCGAAGGCAGACGCTTAACAACTGAGCCACCTAGGCACCCCTGTTTTTTAAGAGTTTTTTTTTTTTTTTTTTTTTTTAAGATTTTTATTTATTTGACAGAGAGAGACACAGTGAGAGAGGGAACACAAGCAGGGGGAGTGGGAGAGGGAGAAGCAGGCTTCCCGCGGAGCAGGGAGCCCGATGCGGGGCTCGATCCCAGAACCCTGGGATCATGACCTGAGCCGAAGGCAGACGCTTAACGACTGAGCCACCCAGGCAGCCCCTTTTAAGAGATTTTTAAATGAGAACCTGCCCATAATTTCATCTGGGCCTTCTATTTTAAAAAACGGTTGTCTAAGAATGATGAATATGGAGTGAAATGTTTTTCAAATGCAATGATTTCCTGAAAAGTAAAGCTTGTTAAATTGTGGAATCTATTTCTAAGGGAGCTCCTCACTCATATTATACACACACATATATATATATATGTTTTTTTAAACATTTGTGTGAAATAGTTCATTGTAGTACTAAAGGACAGAGGGATGAACCAGATTATCAACATTCTTCCTGGTGCCAGAATTTTATTGTTTAATATATTTTAAAATTAAATTTAAAAGTGGGTTTAATTTTTGGTAATTTTAATTTTAACATAAAAAGCCAGTTTTTAACGTTAGCTCATAGGATTCCATAGTATCCCCACATCTTGCTAAGAAAGAGGTACTATTTGAAAAGTGAAGGTTTTTGCTCTGTTTTTATATATTACATATTGGGTATTAGTTTTAGTACCTTTTTGTTTGTGTTAATTTTTCATCTATATTGTTCACACATTTTTATTTATTTATTTATTTACTTTTTAAAGATTTTATTTATTCATTTATTTGAGAGAGTGAGAGAGAGAGAGAGAGCACATGAGAGGGGGGAGGGTCAGAGGGCGAAACAGACTCCCTGCTGAGCAGGGAGCCCGATGCGGGACTCGATCCGGGACTCCAGGATCATGACCTGAGCCGAAGGCAGTCGCTTAACCAACTGAGCCACCCAGGCGCCCGTTCACACATTTTTAAATTGTTGAGTCCAAAGCTGTTATTTTTAAATTGTTGAAGCACATGAAATTGACATTTTTTGTCAAAAATGATCAAATATCAGCAATTTCATCTGGTTCAACCTAATAAGTCTTTGAGGACCTATTGGTACACTTTTCCGTGGAAAACTGGCTTGATTATTTGCTTTGAGGGAAATAAAGTGGTTTCTTTGGAAATTTTGTATGTTTTAGAGTCTTAGGTTCATGCAACATGATTTGTACTTTCATTGTCTCATCTGGATATATAATTTTCTGCAATTAAAAAAAGTTAGATTCGGTCTACAATGAAAAAAAAAACTAGGCATTTCCCAGTAAGATGATAGTATAAGAGTTCCCACACAGTTTCCTGCCAATCCCCCAACAGAAACTGATTGAAATGATTAAAGAAAAGCAAAAATAAGAATTGTGTTACTAATGTTGAGAACAGAATTGTCAAACATGTGATCACTAATTTGAAGGAATTTTTTTGTCTATTATGCTAAAGTTTGAACTTCTGGGATGACATATCACTCTCCTCAAGGGAGCAGTGTAATACTATGGGAAATATAGGTAGAGAAAATTCTAGAAGTCACTAGTGAGCCTGTGTTTGGGTAGATGACAGAGGATGGACTGCACTCTTAGGAGGGCTGTGGGGAGATTATATGTAACTCTTTTCTGTTAGCGGAGCCAACAGCGTTCTGTGGTATTCCTAGCAGGTCTAGCTGAGGGCTTTACCACACATACTCTTTTTCATTGACGTGGCTTTCTAGATGGAGTATGGACTTGCTCTGATGTCATGGAGAGAACCCTTTTAATATGGAAAGATGGAGTTAGAAACCAAGGATGGCTGTGAGAGATGGGAAATGACCCATTTGGGGCCCTTTCATAGCTGTGGGCTTTGGGCTAACAGCAACACTAGCATCTGGGCTGAAAGAAAATACTTAGGACTTTATCCAGCACTCTGTGGGCCCAAGGGATCTTTTCAGAAGCCTGGCCAGGTCACCTCAAAGCAGAGCAGTGTTTTGGGATTAGGGGTGGGGACATTTCTCTGCTGGTACTGGTTACTCTCCCTAATTGGTGAAACTGGACTCTGGGAAGTGGTTTCAAAGAGTACCAAGAAAATGCACAGAAGGACGGAGACTGCCCTCATGTCCATTCCCGCCTTCCCAATCAAGAGCTGCTAAAAGACCTAACCTGTATGCCATTCAGTCCTTCAGCTTACTTTTTTAAAAAGTTTCAAAGGAAGAAGAGTCATAAGGGCAGTACAAAATGACTTTTCGATACATTTCACCTGTTGTGACTGTTTTGCCTCTATAATTTTTCTATTTGTAGATATTTTGTTTCTTTTCAAACTTTTTGGGTATAAATTACAGAAATCATGCCTTTTTACCCCTAACTAATTTAATGTTTATTTTCTAGGAACAAGAAATTCTGCTAAAGTACTTCAGTATGAGTATCAAATTTAGGAAATTTAACATTGGCGTAATATCTAGTCTGTAGCCCATATTCTGTTATTTTTTTCCCAGTAATGTTCCTTGTAGCGTTGAGTTTTTCTGGTCCAGGTTTCAGCCCAGGACTATGGTTTGCACTGAGTTGTCATGGCTCCTTCAGTCTCTTCGTCTGTGGCAGTTCCTCACAAGCCTTTGTCTTCAATGACCATGACTTTTTTTTATAGTACAAGCTTTTTGTTTTGTACCTTGTCTCTCAGTTTGGATGCGTCTGATGTTTCCTTGAGATTAGATTTAGATTAGGCATTTTTGGCAGGAATGCCACACAAATGAGACGTGTCCTCTGTGCCTCACATCAGGAGGCATGTCATGTCTGTTTTCTGGTTGCTGATGTGAACTCTGATCACTAACGGAAGATATCTGCCAGGTTTCTCCATGGTAAAATTAGCATATTTTTTCCTTTGTAAGTTAATGAGTACTTTGTAGGGAGATACTCTGAAGTGACATACATACCCCGTTCCTCAGCACACTTTGACCTGCTAGTCTTAGCATCTATTTTTGATTCTTGCCTGAATCAGTTATTGCTGTGATAGCTGCAAAATGGTGATTTTTCCCCAACATTCATCATTCCTTCTACATTTATTATTTGGCACTCTGCTATAAGAAACCCATCACCCTCATCTGTTACTATCAATATTTGTTTTGTACTTAAATGTGTCGCTAATTTGATCGGGAGCCCCTTAGGTACCTTGTTGTGCCCTTTCGACAAGTCCTGTGGTATTTGTTTTTGTTTTTGTTTGTTTGTTTGTTTTAATAGTGTTTTCTTACTTTACACCAGATTGTTTGAGGTTCGTCTTAAACTTATTCTCCAGAGAGTTCTAAATCTCTTTTGGGTGGATGGTATCAAGAAAGCACAGTCTCAGCACTGCATGAGTATTCAGGAGAGGATTTTAACTTGCTCACGTAAAGAGAGAAGAACTGAAGGGACCGCTCACTCAAGCTGATTGTGGACGCAGCCTGCTTGGTGTAATTGGCTCCTGTCCACACTGTTTTAATTTCTGTAGCCTTCTAGTGTGTTCTGATCTCAGAGCAAGTTCCCCTTTATTATTTGGTTTTTTTTTTTCCTCTTTATTTTTTTTTTTTTTAAGATTTTATTTATTTATTTGAGAGAGAGAGAATGAGAGAGAGTGAGTACATGAGAGGGGGGAGGGTCAGAGGGAGAAGCAGACTCCCCGCCGAGCAGGGAGCCCGATGCGGGACTCGATCCCGGGACTCCAGGATCATGACCTGAGCCGAAGGCAGTCGCTTAACCAACTGAGCCACCCAGGCG
>NC_138378.1:52422871-52461078 GCF_054177405.1 Leptonychotes weddellii
GCGCCTGGGTGGCTCAGTTGGTTAAGCGACTGCCTTCGGCTCAGGTCATGATCCTGGAGTCCCGGGATCGAGTCCCGCATCGGGCTCCCTGCTCGGCAGGGAGTCTGCTTCTCCCTCTGACCCTCCTCCCTCTCATGTGCTCTCTCTCATTCTGTCTCAAATAAATAAATAAAATCTTTAAAAAAAAAAAAAAAAAAAAAAAAAGAAATGGAGAAAAGGAGAAAAGTCGGTTAGTATCACAGTGGTCAGAAACTTTGTTAGTTACACATACAAAAAGACAAAAACACAGTTTTACACACGCTATATGATTCAAAAATACTAAGTACTACAGTAAATATGGTACTGAATAATACTTGAGGTTTGCCTGTTAAAATGGGCTTCAGAAGGATTGCTGCTTGGAAGGTTTTGAGAAATGTGATGCAAGGCAGGTTATCTGCAATCTGGTGGAAATTTCAACACTAGATGTAGATATGTGTGGTTCTTCACATGCAGTTAACTGAGGCAGCTGGTAGAAGTTAGGAGTGTATACTGTTCGTGTATTTCTACATTGCTTGGTTCAGTTTTTTGAACTCATTTCAAATGGATTCCATTTTCTGTGTTTACCTAGTGAATGCTTGTCCCAGAGGAGAAATTGCACATAAGCAAATGTGAAATACATTATGCTCAGATAGTTGCCTAATACATTAATCACTCAGGAACAAATTTGTGTTGCAAAACAAGCATTACAGTAGAACTGGCTGTAATTTAGACTTGAAAGAGTTGCATGGAAAGTACACACAGTGTTTTCATATACCTCACCTGGTTCCCTAAATGTTCAAATGATCAAAACCAGGAACTTGACATTGATGCTATAGTGTTAACTAACCTTAGATCCTCTTCAGATTTTGTCATTTTCTCATTCTTCTTTTTCTGCTCCAGGATCCAACTCAGGATCCCATATTTCATTTACTTGTCATGTCTCCTTCGTCTTCGGCCATCTCACACAGTTCCTTATTCTTTCTTTGTCTTCCCTGATCTGGACACTTCAGAAAATACCTGGACAATTATTTTGTGGATTATCCCCCTAATTTGGATTTGTCTGATATTCATGGTTAGATCGAGGTTATGTGTTTTTGGCAAGAAAACCACAGAAGGGATGTTGTGTCCTTCTGATTGCATTATATACATGATATCTGAGACATTGATTTTTTTTTTTTTTGAGACATTGATTTTTAAGATGTTTCAGTGTTTCTAACTTTTAGTTGTATAACTTATATTTGTTCATACTTTACAGTCACTTGTTTTCAATGTGAGGTTTAAAGTCTTCATTTTTATCAGCACTTTGACTTTTTTTATGGATAAGCCCTGTGGAAAAGAATTACACTGTTATGGGTATGCCTTTTTTGGCTTTATTTTTGTTCGTATAGTAGTACATTTTGTAGTATATTTTGATTCCTCAATTATTATTGAGTAGTGTATTTCAATTTCTCAGTCATTTCTATCAATTTGAGAGGGTATAATCACTTTTGAAATACTAGTGTTATTCTGTACTGTCAGTGTGAAATCTTTTTATATAATTACTATTATTATTTTGTTTCAGTGTCAATAGTAATGGGAATTCCCACAGTGAAGAGAGAAGTTAAATCTTACCTCATAGAAACCCTTCATTCCCTTATTGATAATCTGTATCCTGAAGAGAAGTTGGACTGTGTTATAGTAGTCTTCATAGGAGAGGTAATTATTTGTCATTATTTTTTTACTACATGTAATGTATAAGAGTTGAAACCATAAATGAATGTTTTAATATGCTTTTAAAGCATGTTTTTAAAAATGTGATGTATAAAGGTTAGATAATATATTCTTTCTGATAGTTAAATGTAAGTCTAACTTGCTGTGTTTGCCTTGACTTGTCTCCGGCAGTAACGGTCCAGGAATAATGATCTGTTGTGAGTAGGATAATATTATATACATAAATCTTTAAAAGCAGTGAGTCCTCATTTTTAGCTCTCAGACCTAAATTTGGAGATTTGCATTGATTTTCTTTGGGAGTTTTGAAACCTGAGAAACACTTTGCCTGGGTTGGGGTTTTATCATTTCCTTATTCTCTCTACCCCTTCTCTATACTCCCAAGATGCAGCCATCATTATTATTTTAAAAGTCAAAATATGATAAGAACAAGGAACATTTCTTGTATTTTAGTCTCCTCACAAGATCTAGGGAAAGTGTACTGAATATGCTTTTTGGGAATAATGAAGGAAAAAAGCCCCTGGAGTAAATATTTTCTTAATTATCATGTAGAATTTCAGAATATGAAAGGATTTAGGACATTATCTGGTTTAGTGTACTGACTCCCAACTTTTCATGGTTTCCCATGTCTTTTAAAAGGAAAATGTTGTTAATGTTTTCTTTAACATAAAAGTAAACACGTGCATACCATTTAAAACAATTACAGAATGTATCGTTAAAATTTACCTGTTACTCCTCCATGTAGATATAGCTGTTGATATTCTGAAATATATTTTAAGAAGTTTTTCCTAAGGCTTGTATACATTTATATATAAATGGGATTGTTCTATATATTTATTAATATGGACATTTTTCTGTGCTAAAAAGAATATCATAGCATCATTTTTTTATGACTGCAAAATATTCCATTGTATGGTTTTAACGTAATTGACTTAATTTCTGATTGATAGACATTTAAACTGTTTCCAAATTTTTGCTCTTTTTTTAAAGACTGTGCATTACTGTAAGTAAATTGTTGGGCACTTGGATACTTACTGATGTGGGAACCATTCCTAAATGTGGAATTGCCGGGTCATCGTCCATATACATTAAAATGTTCATACATGGCCAAAATGCCCTCCGGAAGTTGAGCCAGGTTATTCTTCCAACAGTCTGTGAGAGAGCTTGTTTTCCTGTCCCCACACTGCGCTAGATAATATTTGTCTTTAATTTTTTTTGCCAAGTTGATGGATAAAAATAAATATACTGCTTTTGTTTAATTTGGATTTCTTTACCAAATGGGATTAAATATTGGTTTATGTCTTTTGACCATTTGTATTTATACAGATTTTGTCAGTCGCATATTGTATGTCAGTAGAAATTTGTATAGCCTCCTTAGTTTATATGTCTTTTGGCCATTTGTATTTATACAGATTTTCTTTGTCAACTAGTAGAAATTGGTACAATCTCCTTGGAAAGCAATTTGGCAATAGCTATTAAAATTTAAAGTACTATATACTCAGTGATCTAACATTCTGCTTCTAAAAATTGATCCAGTAGAAGCATTTGCAAGTGTGTAAATATATTCAAGCTCATACACACGTTTATACAGCTCCTACCTGTGCATTAATTAGATGAATAGAGAAAATGGTCTTGCGGAATATACTCCAAACTATTAGTAGTGCATATTGTTGAGAGTTGGGATTATGGGGATATGCCACTTTCTCTCGTTTACAGTTTTGTAAAATTAGAATTTTGAGCACGTACTGATTTTTAATGAGAAAAAAAAAAAAGCCTTAACCCTAAAAAAGAAAGAAGTATATAGTTGTGTAAAGGAAAAACTCAGGTTTCTTTTTCTTACTATGTAGGGAAAAACTCGCATCTTCCGTACTGTGTGTTTCTTCCCTGTGTGTCTCTACTTTTACCTAAACACTTCATTGACACTTTGGTCAGCAAATGTATGGAAGCTTTTCCCCACACCAAGGAATTCTCTGTGACAGTGGCTGGGTATCCTACAATTTAACTGAATTCTGATGCTATCTACCTGAAGTTAATGTCAGATCTCACAGGTTAAGGGCTCATTTGCACAAAACCGGCTCCCACCCCCACATACACACATACTTCAGATGCCAGTTGCAAGCCCTGTGTTTCTGACCAACCAGCTATAGATTGGAGGTTCCAAAGACCGCCTCCTTGGGTTTGATTAATTTGTTAGAGTGCGTAACAGAACTCTGTACAACACTTATGTTTATTAATTTATTAAAGGATATGAGAAAGGATACAGATGGACATCCAGATGGAAGAGGTGCATAGGGCAAAGTAGGTAGGAAGGGGTGTGGAGCTTCCATGCTCACTGAGGGCGCCATTCTCCCAGCACCTTCATGTATTCACCAGCATGGAACCTCTCCAACCCTGTCCTTTTGGGTTTTTATGGAGGCCTCATTACATAGTCATGATTTACTAAATCATTGGCCATTGGTGATTGATTCAACCTCCTGGTCCTCTCCCTTTGCTGGAGATTGGAGGAGTAGGACCAAAAGTTCCAACACTCTGATCATATGGTTGGCTCTCCTGGCAGCCAGCCCCCATCCTTCATTGGGATGGGGGTGGGTCCAAAAACCACTTCATTAACATAGCAAAAGACATGTCTCTTGCTCTCATTACTTAGGAAATTCCAAGGGTTTGGGGAGCTCTGTGCCAGAAATGGGACAAAGACCAAATATATATTTATTATTATAAATCACAATTTCATAACTTAAAAATAGTTTTCAGTCTAGAGGTATAGATTTGTGTACAGAAGGATTCAAGACCCTCTTGCCATAGCCCTTCCTTCACCTGATCACTAAGATGTAATAACACTGGATTTGGAGTCAGATGACCCATATTCAGGACCTGGATTATGCCACTAACTGCCACTTGAGCAGGTTGTTTTTTTCTCTCTTCATCCTGTTTCATCATCTCTAAAAGGAGAATTATGGTCTTGAGTCTTGTAAGCTCAACAGTGTTGCAGGCAGGTGCAGTAAGATCACACATGGAGAGGTGTTGCATCCTGACAGTTCAGTTTAAGTGCCTGCAGTATTCTGATCTCTGAAGACTCCTGAATTGCAGGAGTTTTTATGTGTATCTATGTAGATTTCAGTATTTGGAAGAAAGTCTATTCTGAGTTATAGAGTTGATTTATAGAGTCCATTGATTTATAGAGTTCATTGAATTGCCTTTAGGCAATTTAAAATTATTAATCACTGTATTTGAGTCTACCTTGATTAGTAGTTATTAATCTAAGTGTTTGGTAGCCCGAGACAACATTAACACTAGTAACAAGTGCGTATTCTGTGGCTGTGAACATGATCTACATGTTGCATGGTTTCTAGCTCTAGATCTCCTGTGTCGTCCTAAGCCCATATTTCCAACTGCCTACTTGATAACATTAGTTGAATGTTTCATGAGCAATTTTTAATCTGTCTATAACTAAGTTAATCTGGTTTTCTCAAACTGCTTCTCTTCCATGTTTCCCATGTGTTTATTAAAGGTTTTTTACATCACAGAGTTAATAGGTCTGTGTTCCAGTCCTTTTACTCTCAATTTGTTATGTACACCTAGCATGTTCTCAGTTCTGTTTGTGTTATTCCTTAGCCTGAAATGTTGCCTCTTTCTTTCTCTTTCTTAATCATCCTTCAGGTCCCTGTTCATCCCTTTTATGAAACGGTCCTCAGTCTCCCATATGAAATTTATTTAGAGTAAATAGATAGAAGTAAATCGATCTTTCACAAATATTTTTAATTTTTATAAAGGTGTGAATTACCTCTGGTCCACTTTAATGTGTGAGCAAAAAATTAATGAAAAAGAACTGTAGATGAATGCATATAGATGTTAAAGTGTATCATAATCTTTTCATGCCTGTTTGACTTCCCATTCTTCATGTTCTTTTTTTCTTGAAGGTGGAGGGGGTTGTCCAAAGAATGCCCCTCTGGGAGGAGAGGAGACACAGAAAAGTAGTTACTAGCTCTATTTTCGTTCTTTGTTCCTCTCTGGTGATTTCTCTCTTGGGGTCAATTGAGCGTAAATGATGAGACATTTATAGAACATGCAAGGTTTTGAAAGTTGACTGTTAATGTACTATATGAAAGTTCACTGACTCTATTCTAGAATTGCAGGCGTTAAGAGGAATAAATTCCCATTACTCTGAAGGATCCATGATATGATCCAAGTGTGATGTTCACATTTTAAAATTGTATCATTCTTACATTTACTTTTACTTATTACTTTTATTTTAAATTATGACCTTTGTATTTTAATGATCCTTTGTTATCTGTATGCCTCATTATTATGTATTTTATAGTATTTCTTATACTGTATTACTATTTATGTTATTTCTGTCACTCATGACCATTTCTGGCAAAATGTTTTCCTACATTATACTCTGGATTTTAGTAAAATTTGTTTTTCCTGTTCTGTTTTTATGTTTGGAGAATTCTCCATTTTATGAGTCTTGGTGGGAGGAAGCCTTTCTCCCATTATGCAGACTAAAAATGCCAGATAATTGCTTTACCAGTTCAGGCATATGACCTGGGCTCAGCCACTTGGATATTCCTATCCTGGGCTTTGAGTGGAGCTTAATTATTTTTTGGTAATATAGAAAACCCAAAAGAATAAACAGACAAATTATTAGAAATAATAGGGGAATTTATCAAGGTGGCTGGATGAGATCAATTTATTTTTCTATATACCAGTAACAAAAAACATTTCTTCTAAATACATTTTTTCAAAGAAGCAGGGATTCTGGACTGTGTCTCAGTTTGCGATTGTGTCATGCTTCCTTATGATTAAATTCAGGTTTTACATTTTTTAGCAAGAACACCGTAGAAGTGATATGGTATTTTTTTTCAGGGCCTCATATTAAGATGATATTGACATATCTCATTATCAGCATTGTTAACTTGTATCATTTGATTAAGGTGGTGTCTGACAGATTACTATAAATAGACCCTTTTCCATATATACTTAGAGGCTATCTTCTGAAGTGATGCTTTAAGATCATGTAAATATCCTGTTTTCTTCATAACTTTTTCTTGACTAATCATTTTTGATGATTCTTGCCTGTGACAATTACGTTTGCTGAATGGTGATTTCCTTGTTTCTTCTGCATTAATTGGAATTCTTTAAGGAAGAACTATTCTTTTCTTCAATTTTGTTTATTTTGTTGGTTATTGATATCAGTGTGAAGTTGTGGATATTATAAATTTTTTACTTTGTTATTAAAATTGTTCTAAATTTGGCCATTGACTGCTCTTTGGAGTTGGCTACTCTGTCCTTCAATATGCCCCATCATTTTTCCTTATATTCTAGCAGCATAAGATGTTCTAGGCTTATCTTGTATTTTCCCTGCCCCAAACCTTAAATCAGCCATGTCCCCAGCCATGTCTCTTAATTGGAGAATAGTATGAGAAACCAAGACCTGGGTTCCAGATATGCTCATTGCTTCTGAGGGATCACTGCTTCTTGTCCTCTCAGTGGGCAAAGCTAGGAAATACACGTATGCATACAAACACACATCTGTACATCTATACAGGTCCTATGTCCATTTATCTGTATATGTTAAAAATCATGAGTTTGTAAGATACCTTTGATTCCATCCAATACTGCAGGGTTCATCCTAACCTCCCCCAGTTCCTTATTCTTGACTATTTTCCCCATCAGTGGGAAACTTGGCCCTCATGATTCACAATATATCTACTTACTTGGCTAATCCTAAATAAACATAAAGCAGTTTCTGAATTGCTGATCTATTTAAACCTATTGATTAAAGTTGATTTTCTGATTTTTCCTCAAGAAGGGTCCACATGAGCAATTTTCCCGGAGGTTCTGTATGGTCAAAAATGTTATCTTTTGCCTTTATTCTCTGCTTGGGTCTAGAAGCCCCCAGTCGCATTTTCTTTATTGGTAGGTTGAGGGGAGTGCTACTGCTGAAGCTAGCCAGATGACCTTCCACATTTCTCACTCCTTGCTGTAAGAAACTCATATTGCCCAGTTGCCCAAATAATTCTTTTTCTATCTTTAAAGCCTAGTAATTTTGCTATAACATGTCTTGATATCAACCATTGTGGATCATTTTTCCCTGGCACATAATATGGTCTTTAGGTATATAGAGTCATATCTTACTTAATTTCAGGAAAGAACTTTTGAACATTCTTTTTAAGAACTTTTAAAGATATACAACAAAGTTGAAAGAATTTTACAATTATACCCATATATATGACACCTTTTTTTTTTTTTTTAAAGATTTTATTATTTGACAGAGAATGAGAGAGAGAGAGAGAGCGCACATGAGAGGGGGGAGGGGCAGAGGGAGAAGCAGGCTCCTCGCTGAGCAGGGAGCCCGATGCGGCACTCGATCCCGGGACTCCGGGATCATGACCTGAGCCGAAGGCAGTCGCTTAACCAACTGAGCCACCCAGGCGCCCATGACACCTATATTTTACTACAAAGATTTTAGTATTTTCATTTATCCTATCTCTACCTATCCATCCTTTATCCATCATTAATCCAGTGCATTTATGTATCTTCTTTTGGGAAGTTTCTTCAACACATTTGCCCATTTTAAAAAAAATTGGGTGGTGGTTTTTTGTGTGTTTTTGAGTTATCAGAATTCTTTATATATGCTGGATACTTTTACTTTGTCAGATATGGGTGTTTTGTTAGTATTTTCTCCCAATCTGTGGAAGTCTATTCATGTTTTTCACATTTTCTTGGTGAGGAGAAGTTTTTATTTTGACGAAGTCTAATTAATCAATATTTTATTTTATGGTTATTGTTCTCCATGACCTGAGAAATCCTTGCTTAGCCCCAAATGGTGAAGATTATCTCTTTTGAAAACTTTGTTTTAACTCTTATATTAGGTCTGCATTCCATCTTGGGTTAATTTTTGTTGTGGTGTAACATAGTGTTCACGTTCATTGTTTTTCATGTGGGTGATCATTTACTCCAGTACCAGTTGTTGAAAACACTTTCCTTTCCCCACAAGATCGCTTTGATGCTTTCGTTGAAAATCCAGTGACTATATATGTGTGGGTCTTTTTCTGTTCTGTTCCATTGACCTGTAGGTTGATCCTTATGCAAATACCTCACTATCTTGATTACTATAACTTTGAATTAAGTATTGAAATCAGGTAGGGTTAAGTCCCCCAATTTTGTTGTTTGCAGGATTGACTTAGATATTTTAGGTCCTTTGCATTTCCATGTACATTTTCGAATCCTCATAATCATTTCTAATATCTGGTGTTGCTTCATAGTACCAAGTGCTTCAACTGGGTATTTTTTCTTTGAAATTAGTGGGGAAATATTTGGTCACAACTTTTCATCTGTTTTGTGGCTATCAGTATAGCTTTTTTCTTGTTTTTGTTCATAGGTTTTGCTGAATTTCTCCCTTTTTTTCTTATATTTTTGTACAGTTGCTGTGCTAGTTCCTTTTTTATGAATCATCATAGAAGGAAATGGCTTTTTTCCGCCCCCCCTCCCCCCGCCACTGGGTTACAGGAGGAGGAGGGGGCAAAGTAGTGTTCCAGACTAGTTGTTTTTTAGTCAAAGACTCTCTTTGTAGCTGCTGTAGAGTCAGGCTGCTTCCTGCAAATATAGTTAGTCGGTGCAATTCTTCAGGCTACCTCTGATTATTGGAACCACTTTGGATTCCTTTTGAGCTTGAGAAGTTTGGTTATTAACATTGGTCTTACTGAAAATGGAGTTTGCAGTTTTGTGTCTGTTTCTCATTGATAATTCTGTATAATGTCAGTGCTTCCTAGGCAAATTCTGTATAAGTGGCTTAATCTTTTCCAGTTAGACAGTTTAGCATGCATTCAGCCAGGGTTTAGTTCCCTGAATGCTTTGAAGCTTTTTCCCACCCAAAGCACCTTGAAGAGTAGAGTAGCCTCAGAAACAGTAGTCCTCTGTCTAGTTGTTTTCTCAAGCTCTCATAATTACCTGTTAGCCCTCTTTTTTAAATAAAGGCAGAAGTACAGATATCATTCTAATTAGTCTTTCATTCATTGAACACATATTTATTGAAGTACTAAAGTAAAGAAGGTACTGGAAGAGATTAAAAAAAAAATCCACTGGACAATAGATTGTGTCCTTAACTTGTAATCTAGCATTACACGGGAATATTTTTCTTTCTCTCTTTTTTTTGTTTTGTTTTCCTGCATTTGAAAAAAAATAGTTATTAATTATACACACACATGGCTAAAGAGTCCCAGTAGTCTACGGAATTTGTTATTCTAAACAGTAGTCTCCAGTCTTCACGCTTCCTAACGCCTCTGCAATTTCCATCTTTTCCCTTCTCCATCTCCCTCGCTCTGAGACCTTTCCCATCTTCTCACTGGCTGGCTGGCTGGTAGTCAAGCAGGGCAGACAGACCTCCCTATAATGCTATTCAGTTGACTTAGTCTTTGATCTTTTCAAAGAACTGACTTTTAGTTTTATTGATTTCATCATTTCTTTATTTTCCTGTTACATTAATTTCCATTCTTTATTACTTCTTCCCTTCCACTCGCTTTTAGTTTGGTTTACTCTTTTTCTAGATTTTTAGATTTTTCCAAATTCTTAGATTCTTTTTTTTTCCCCCCTAGATTTTCTAGATTTTTCTGAATTCTTAGGTTATTGGCTGGAGATCTTTTCTAGTAATGGCAATTTTAAGCTATAAATTTCTCTCTAAGCACCACATTAGCTGCATCTCATAAATTTTGGTATGTCAAGTTTTACTTTCATTCAAACCAAAATACTTTCTAAATCCCCTTGTAATTACTGCTTTGACCATGGATTATTTGGAAATATATTGTTTAATTTTTACCTATTTGTAGATTTCTCAAATTTCCTTCTGTTGTTTTATTTTTAATTCAAGCCTTTTAAATTTATCAATATTTGCTTATGGGCTAGCATATGGTCTACCCTGGACAAGATTCCATGTTGCTTAAAAAGAATGGATTCTGCTATTAGCCAAGAGGAGTGTTTTATAAATGTCTGTTAGATCAAGTTGGTAGTGTTGTTCAAGTCTTCTGTATCTGTCTAGTGTTTCTATTTTTTATTTTAAATTACAGATTACTGTGTTAGTGCATCAATAGTGTTTTTGGTCTATAATTTTTTTAGCAGTGGCATTTTAAGATGTTTACTTATACCTTTTTTACAAATCATACAAATGCCAATTAGGAAGAAATTGTACATACATAATATCCTATTAAATTTGCTTGTAATTCAACAAATATTTATCCAAACAGTGGTAAGTACTAGGCATATCTTTGAATAAAACAAAGCCTCTGCCCAATGAAACTTATAGAAAAAGACAGATTAAAAAACAAATATATAATACATTAAATGGTAGTAAGTGCTTGAAGAATAAACCAGAGCAAATGGGAAAGGGAGTATGGGGTTGCCAGGGGATGGTTTATTAAAGTGGTCAGGACATTTGGGCAAAGACTTGAAGAATGCAAGAGTTGAACAATCCAAGCAGACTAAGCATGTGCAAAGGGCCTAAGGCAAGAGCCTTGCTTGACCCGTTTTGTGAAACAGCAGGGAGAGGCCTGTGTGGCTAGAGCAGAAAAGGTAATAGGAGGTAGTTAGAGAAGGAGTGGGGTAGGCCAGGTCACAGAGAACGCTACAGGCCATATTAAGAACTTTGCTTTTTGGGGGTTCTAGAGGGGAGAGGGGTGGGAGGATGGGTTGGCCTGGTGGTGGGTATTGAGGAGGGCACGTTCTGCATGGAGCACTGGGTGTTATGCACAAACAATGAATCATGGGACACTTCATCTAGAACTAATGATGTAATGTATGGGGATTAACATAAGAATAAAAAAAAAAAAGAACTTTGCTTTTACTCTAAGTCAGGGGACTAACAAGTTTTTTGTATAGGGCCACATGGCAAATATTTTAGGCTTTGCACACCGTGCAGTTTCTGTTGCATCTATTCAGCTCTGCTGTTGTAGCCTGAAAACAGTCAGAAACCATATGTAAATGAATGGGTGGGGTTGGGTTCCAATAAGGTTTTACTTTGTGAAAACAGGCAGTGCGTCTGTCATGATCTACTTAAAACAAAATCATTTGAGGGTTTCAAGTAGAGAAGACACTTGACTAACTTTTTATTCCTTTAAGTTACTTTAAAATACTTATTTTGTTTTTTAATTAATTTATTAAAAAATTTTATTATGTTTGGTTAGCCACCATATAGTACATCATTAGTTTTTGATGTAGTGTTCAACCATTCATTAGTTGTGAAAATACTTTATTTTGAAATAATAAATAAAGAGTAAATGGAAAAAGAAAAAAAAAATAAAGTCAGTTGATTAGCAATCTTAAAAAAAAAAATTTTGAATTTATAGAAAATTTACACAAATAATAGAGAATATTCCCTTGACTCAGCTTGCTGTAATGTTAACAACTTATGTAGCCATGATAAAACTATCAAAACCAGGAAAGTAACATTGGTATAATACGGTTCGCTAAACTGTAGACTTTATTCAGATTAGGTGTTTTTCCACGTAAGGTCATTTTTCTGTTTTAGCATCCAGTCCTAAATATCACTTTGCATTTAGTTGTTCTGACTACTTAGTTGCCTTCTACTCATGATAGTTGATTGCATTTTTCTTGTCTTTCGTGAACTTGCAGACCTTTATTGAGTACACTAGTTGGTCACATTGGAGAATGTTTCAGTTTGGATTTGTTTGATATTTTCCCATGATTAGACTATAGTTATGCATTTTTGGCGAGAATAACATGAGTTACCTTTTAAAAGGGTCACGCTGACTTCTTTGGAAAGGAAAGTGAAGAACCTACTTAGGAAACTATCCGTAATAATCCAGGTGAGGCTTAGACTAGGATGATTGAAGAGGCGGTGAGAATGAACGGAATGGGTTCTGATTAGAAAAGTGTGAGAATTGTTGCTGTAGCATCAACTGTTTAGGAGAAGGAAAGGAAGAAAGACTATGATAGACGTATTGGAAATGAAGTGTGTGTTTGTCTATTCTTTTAACAGCTTGACCATTTTAGAAACTAGTAAGGCTAACTTGTATTTGTTGGCCTTTCTGGTACATCTGCATTGAATTTAAAGTATAAAGCCAAGCGTTAGATGGATAGGAATAGCTTTTCCTTGGACCCTAGGGAAATAAAATTCATGAGCTGCCAGCCCCATTCTAGCACATGCTGGTCCTTTTAGTCCTTTTGATTTGTCACTTGTACACATTAGCTTTCTGGAATTTTCTTTGGTTCCTTATTATGTAAAGTAACATCTGTTTCGGGCTCTGAAAGAGTTAATAAGGACTTGACTTACCTTCCTGCTGTAAGCAACTGGAAGGCTGAACAAAATATGATTCATTTGTTCTCAGACATTGGACAGATGACTCTACACGACGGGATTCCCTGAGACAGAAAAATCAGTGAATACCACAATTCCCCCCAACTTTCTGCCTGGAGATGCATTTCCAGATCACATTGCACAAGGGCAGTCACAGGGAGAGCAAGTGGAAACTGCAGAACAGAGTTGGAGAAAGGAGACTGCTACACAGAAAATGATGGTGCCTTTGGGTCCTTGTTGTGTTGGGCCACCTGTGCACAGGGTGAAATTCACAAGTTGGGGGTGTGGGGGAATGAACAGGGATCTGCAACCTGAACATTCCTATTGCTCACGCAGGATGAGTTCTGACCGGCCAGAATGGCAAGTCCTTGGTAGTCACCCAGGGCATTTAGTGGAGAAGCCAGAGGAGGTGAACTGTCTTTGAGGTTTTCTAGGCCCACCCCAGCAAAGCTTAAAAAGAGGCCTGTGGGGGGTCAACTGATCCACAAATAACCGCCTGCTAAAATAAAGCCCAAGGGTTTTTAAAAAAGAAAACAGCAAAATTAAGACACTCAACAATGTGGCATTTATAATGTCTATTATCAAATAAAAAATGGTTAGCGTGCCAAGGAGAAAAAAAAGTGAACCATAACTAAAAGAAAATTTAGCTAATAGAAACAAATGTAGAAATGATAGAGGTGATAGAACTGGAAGGAAAGGACAACCAGACAACTATTACAAACATTTTCAAGTACTTAACACAATGAGGAATGGAATGGAAGATGTATAAAAGAATCAAGTGATGGAACATGTAGCAATGAAAAGTACAGTATCTGAAATTTAAAATTTACTGTATAATCTTAACAGATTAGACACTGCAGAAGGAAAGGTCAGTGAATTTAAGAAGGACAATAGAATGTACCCAAAATTAAGTATATGGTGAAAAAGACTGAGTGTTATTCATTGCGTTTATCTATGGGCTAATATTAATTGATCTACCGTATGAAATTCCAGAATGGAGAGGAGAAAGAAGGAATAATTACTGAAATTTTTCCATATTTAAAGAAAGGTATAAATCCTTAGATTCAAGAAGTCCAAAAAAATCCTAAGCAGAATAAACACAAAACCACCGTCAGATATGTCATAATCAAATTGCCAAAAACAAGAGATAAAGAGAAAGTCTAAAAAGAAGCCATAGCAAAGACACATTATGCACAGAAAAAGAAAAGTAAGAATACTGTGGATTCTTGTTAGAAACTATGCAAGTTCAAGACAATGGAACAATGTTTTTAAAGTGCTAGAGGAGGAGTCTTTTGTTTTTTGTTTTTTAATTTTTAAATTTTTAGATGAGTTGTCTTAGATTTCATCAGTCGACATTACAAAGTATTCATGCTACATACATCCTCAAGACACCCAGGTGTGTGGGCATCTATGTATACAGATACAGTGCAGTCTCTCAGAACTAGAACAAAGAATCAAAGGGCACCTTGATCCCTTCTACTGGTCAGCAGCCTGAGGGCCGGTCTACACTGCTCGTGTGCCTGACTTTCTGCTACATCATGGGCTCTAGACCTTTGATCAGTGGACTTCTGAATTCTAAGCAAATTCTTCCACCATCTTTGAGAATTGAAGTGTAATTTCTTTCATTACTCGATAGAATGAATAAAGAAAAATGAGTAAGGATAGAGAAGATTTGTACAATGCTATCAACCTAGTGATACAAAATCTTAAGAGGCTGTTTAGGAGGTAACTGTCCAAAGTGGTGGATATTGTTTTTATTTTTATGACCTCTTTCTAGAGACTATCTTATGGGCTGTTGACTAATTCAACCTTTTTAAAAAATTGGATTATAATTGACATACAATATTATGTTAGTTTCAGATGTACAAGATAGCAATTTAGTATTTTTATATATTTTAAAATGATCACCATGATAGGTCTAGTTACCATCTGTCACCATACAAAGTTGTTACAATATTATTGACCATATCCCTATGCTGTACATTACATCTCCATGACTTATTTTATAACTGGAAGTTTGTACCTCCTAATCACCTTCACGTGTTTAACCCCACCCCCACCAATTCTCCATATCTATGATCTGTTTTTATTCTGTTTGTAAATTTGTTTTGTTTTTTAGATTCCACATATAAGTGAAATTATATTGTATTTGTCTTTGTCTGGCTTATTTACTATAGGTCCTCCTGTGTTATCACAAATGGCAAGATTTCATTCTTTTTTATAGCTAAATGATATTCCACTTTGTAGATCACATTTTGTCCATTTATCTATCAGTGGGCACTTGAGTTGCTTCCATATCTTGCCTATTGTAAATAATGCTGCATTGAACATTGGGATACATAGTATCTTTTCGAATTAGTGCTTTGGTTTTCTTAGATAAATACCCAGAAGTGGAGCTGCTGGACCGTATGGTAGCTGTATTTTAATTTTTTGTGGACCCTCTGTACTGTTCTCCACAGGAGGCTGCACCTATTTATTTGCCCACCAAGAGTACACAAGGGTTTCCTTTTCTCCACATTCTTGCCAACGCTTGTTATTTCTTGTCTTTTTGATACTAGCTGTTCTGACTGGTTTGAGGTAGTATTTCATTGCTGTTTTGAGATGCATTTCCCTGATAATTGTGATAGGGAGCATCTTTTCACGTGCCAGTGTGTGTGTGTGTGTGTGTGTGTCTTCTTTGGAAAAAATGTCTACTCAGGTCTTCTGCCCATTTTTAAATCAGGTTGTTGAGGTTTTTGTTACTGAGTTGTACCACTTCTTCATATATTTTGGGTAGCAACCATTCCAAATATCTCCTCCCATTCAGTAGGTTGCTTTTTCATTGTGTTGATGGTTTCCTTTGCTGTGCAAAAACTCTTTGTTTGATATAGTTCCATTTGTTTTTGCTTTTGTTTCCTTTGTCTGAGGAGACCTATCAAAAAAACATTTCTGAGAATTATGTCCCAGGGTTCACTGCCTATTTTTTCTAGGAGTTTTATGGTTTCATCTCTTAAGTCTTGAGTGCATTCTGAGTTAATTTTTTGGTATGGTGGAAGATAGTGGTCCAGTTTTATTCCTTTGCATGTGACTGTGCAGCTTTCCCAACACAACTGATCAAAGAAACTGTCTTTACTCCTTTGTATGTTCTTGTCTCTTTGTTGTAGATTGAATGACCGTTTAAGGGTGGGTTTATTTCTGGCCTCTCTTCTGTTCCATTGACCTATTTGTTTTTTTCTATCAGTACCATACTGTTCTGATTACTGTAGCTTTGGAGTATAGTTTGAAATCAGGATCATGTTACCTCCAACTTTGTTCTTCTTTCTTCTTTCTCAAAATTGCTCTGGCTGTTTGGGGTCTTCTGTGGTTACATACAAATTTTAGGATTATTTGTTGTAGGTCTGAGAAAAATGCCATTGGTATTTTGATAGGGATTGCATTGAAATCTGTAGACTGTTTTGAAAATAGTATGGACACTAACAATTCTTCCAGTCCATGCTCGTGGTTATCTTTCCATTTGTTTGTGTTGTCTTCAATTTCTTCCATCAGTATCTTAGAGTTTTCAGAGTACAGATCTTTTACCACCTTAGTTAAATTTATCCCTAGGTATTTTATTCTTTTTGATGCAATTATAAATAGGATGACTTTCTTAAAATTTTTTCTGATAGTTCATTATTAGTGAAGAGAAACACAACAGATTTCAAATTGTTGTTTTGTTTCTCTTCATTTCAGTTGTTTCAAAATTGTTAACTCTGTGTCCTGCAACTTTACTGAATTTATGTTCCATGAAAAGAATGGGCATTCTGCTGGTTTGGGATGGAGCATTCTGTAGTCTGTCTCACCAGAACTGGTCCAGTGCAGCAATATGATCTAAGCATTTCTGTTCAGCATTCCATTGATCATGTATTCCCAATTTGTACTTATATAAAATATTCGCAGATTACACATATATGCTATTAATAGCATATTATACTCCCTAAAATATATAAAAAATAGAAAATTGGATTTTACATTTAACTTTTCTAATCCTCATTTTTGTAATTTACCTATTTAAAATCATAGTTATGCTGCCATCATCTCAATCAGTTTTAGAACGTTTTCATCACCTCAAAAAACAACTCTGTTCCCCTTAACCATCATCCATTAATACCCTGCACCCATTAATACGCATTAATACCCTTCTCCCGCAGCCCTAGGCAACGACTAATCTATTTTCTGTTTGTATGGATTGTTCCGTTTTGGATATTTTATGCAAACACAGTCATACAATATGTGGACACACATTTGTAACTGGCTTTTTTCACTTAGCGTCATGTTCATCAGGGTTCATCCCTGTTGCAGTATGTATTAATAATATCTTAGTTTTAATATAAAAATATTTAACTTTAACCACGAGGAACACTTGGTTCTCCAGGAAAAAATGTTCCTTCTTTTTCTATGTATGTCCACTTTCCTTCCTACCTATCCCAAGCATACCATTCACATACCCTCTAGAATACACACATCTCAGTCTTATATTCACAGATACATTCCCAGAATTGGGTGATAATACTGCCTCTTAAAAAGTCTCCACATGCGGGGCGCCTGGGTGGCTCAGATGGTTAAGCGTCTGCCTTTGGCTCAGGTCATGATCCCAGGATCCTGGGATCGAGTCCCACATCGGGCTCCCTGCTCCTTGGGAGCCTGCTTCTCTCTCTCTCTCTCTCTCTCTCCCTCTCTGTCTCTCATGAATAAATAAATAAAATCTTTAAAAAAAAAAAAAAAAGTCTCCACATGGGGAAAAAAAAAAAAAAGTCTCCCCATGCCTTTAAAAAAGGTTTCAGGAAAAAGTGCTCTCAATTTAAAGCAAGCCAGCCCCAGGATCTCATATCCTGCCTATCTTACTGTCAACAGGGATGGGTGAGGGGGAGGCAAGGAGAGGCCCTATGGAGAGGAGGACTGGCCTGGCTCTTTCTGTGCCATGTAGGCATTTAGCTTTCTTCAGAGGCTTCCCAGAACAGGCCCCTTAGCTGATACCAGAAAGGATGGATTCTCTCGTAGAAAAGTGACACCAGTTATAGTCATTTAAGCAAATCTTTTGCTAGTTATGTCAATTAGCATGCAAAAATAAGATTACCTATGATATTAGATAATATTAGATATGCTTCACTTGAGTTCCATACTTTTTACTACACATTACACAATAAATCTACATTTGCATCCACTTAATCATCTTGGCCCACCTCTTGGACAGCCTTTTGGGGAGAGGGAGCTGGTCTTGTTCATCTCTGTATTCCTTTTTCCTTGGCTAGCCCATCACTGGCCCTAAGTAAACGCTTACCATATTGAATTTCAGGTTGTTGCTTAAACGTTAAAATTTATATAAACCAATTGTGTTCATATTCTCCAAACTTATAGCTGATGAGTGGTAAGATACTCATTAGTTAAACATGTCAGTGAGTAATTTACTGAAAGAGGTATGACTGACTAATGTTTGGGTTTGCGTAGGGCAAGTACAGAGGGTTTGGAGTTGTGTGCTGGTTGTATCTCCATAGTTAAGAGTTTGAAGGATGTGGTCTTACTGTCTCATTCCTAAGTCTTTAAATTTAATAAGAAAAATAGGAATCACTTTCAATTAACAGACATTAAAATACTTTTCCAGAAAATCTTCTATACAACCATTTTTATAGCTTAATAGTTTTGTAAGTTCCAGGGTTAAGCTTTATCTTTTTGTTTTGGTTTGTTTTCAAGTATTAAGTGTTTTGGCAGTCTTTATATCCTAGATCATATTTTATGTATATCATTGATTCCTTTTGACAGTTGAGCATTTTAATATAAGCCGCAAAGGTATTTAAAATTGGTAGGGAGTATTAGATTTCTATTTGTATATAATTTATTGACTGAGTGATTGATTGTGAGAGAGAGACTGCATGAGTGGTGGGAAGGGGCAGAAGGAGAGGAAGACAGAGAATCCCAAGCAGGCTCCACGCTCAGTGCAGAGCCCAAAGCAGGGCTTGATCCCAGGACCCTGAGATCTTCACCTGAGCCAAAATGAAGAGTCAGATAGTTGACTGAGCCACCGATGCACCCCTATTTGTATATAATTTAAAAATACACAGGTCTGATAAGCATTTATTTCTAACTCTGGGTAAAGTGCTTTTGACTCGGGTTCTCATTATCAGCCTAATAATAATGATGATAATGCAGACAATAACAGCTTTTTATTACATGGTTTTATCATTAAGTGTCATAGTCTCAAAGGTATTGTTTCCTCCTGCCTTTTATTTTTTTTAATAGGATAGGAAAGGAAGGCTCACAGAAGTCACTTACTTTCACTTAATATACAGGCCAAGTAGCTACAGAGACAAATCTGAACCTAAGTTTTATGATTGCAAGTGGAGAAATCTTTCTCTGTAGCATGCTGCATCTGTTATTTATTCACTACTTATAGTTCAGATGTTTCAGAAGAAGTAGAAATAATTTCTGTACTCAGTTTTTTCTACTGAATCAGAGACCATTGAAAGTAATAAAAACTGACATCTGCTTATTGAATTAGTAAAAACTCCATGATGTAGCGCAATAAAGTAGAATACAGAAATGCAAATCCATAAGTTGTCTGAAAATTGAATGTAATGCTTTCATTGAATGTTGTAATTATTTATTTGAATTCATTATTAAAAGTTAAAAAGAAATTTAAAAACATTAATGTATGTGTAATTTTTTTCTTTCCCAGACAGATAGTGATTATGTACACAGCGTTGTAGCCAACCTGGAGAAAGAGTAAGTTCTTAATTATGAAAATGATAATATTTTAGTCACTGTTACTACTGGCTTTTTGCTAAAAGAAAATGCCTTTTTTTTTTAGTTCATTTCTCTGTGGAGCTTAGTCTTCATTGGGTCACTATCATTGGTCTTTTACCTTGTCATAAAGTAGGTGCATATATGGTTTTCTGGATAAATTGGTGTATTTCAATATAGAAAAGATTTGAATGTCACACATATGTAACTGTCAAATAAATTATTGATCTTGAAGACCATAGAGAGGGTCGTATGAGATTACTTATGTCTTTCACCCTCAGTCAACCAAGAAAAAAACTTTCTGCTGTCAGGATAGGTAGTCTTGTAGTTGTTTGAAACCTCAGTGCTAGACTATGGCTAAATCGGTTCTATTCTGCAAAGATTGAGTAACAATTTACTGTGAGCAAGGCACACAGTAAGTGTGGAAAGCTGAGTAAGTGGAAAGCTTAGTAAGTTTCAGATATGATTAGTTTTTATAATACTGCCTTCATAGTTTTAATATTAAGTGCTATAAAAACTAGTCATTAATAAGGGTTTCTTCATTGACTTTTACCTGTTTTGCCCCAAAGATGTATCTTTTACTTAAAAAGACCGAAAGAAGCAACAATTATTGGTCAACTCTAGATTTAAAATAATGTGGTTCTTACTTTGTCTATCAAAATGCAAAAACCAGAAATTTAAAAAAATATATGAAGAGTTCAGAACTAAATTGTGCATTTGTTCGTTTTTTTTTTTTCCTCAAGTGCTCAATTTCTTGGCAGCCCTTTATATATAAGCACAATTTAGTATAGATTCCTCAAATACAGGAGCAGGGCAGTAATTATTGGCCCCTGCTCCCCTAGACTGCATGGGTAGGTCTGTGGGGCTTATGTTGTGATTTTGTCGATTCTCTTCTTCCTCAACGTGTAGGAACACCAAGCCCAGAAAAAGTCCAACTAAGCATGAACAACATTTGTGTGAAGGCAGGTAGTTGCACAAGGATTTTGTGGAGATTTCAAAAACTAAGTGAGGGAGAATGCAAATGTGGAAGGAAGTACGTTTGAGTTAGTCAAGCTGATTACAAAAACTTTATAACAGGTTTTCTCAACCTTGGCACTATTGACATTTGAGGCTAGATAATTCTTTGTTGTGAGGACCGCTCCCTGCGTTGTAGGAGAGAGAGCAACCTCCCTGGTGTCTTCCCACTAAGGTCATTAGTACTGCCAACAGTTAGGACAACCAGATTCCTCCAGACATTGCTCAAAGTATGAGATAGACACACACATTCACTGGCTTGTTTTTCTTCAATTCTCTATTTTCTGTGATACCTTCATTTACTTTTTTAAAATTCTGATACTTTTTAGGAATATAATCCGTGCAGTTGGCTTAGGATTTCTATGCTTCTCTAAGGATAGTAGCATTTTTTACACTGCTTTTAAAGCATTCTTAAAAAAAACAAAAACAAAAAACACCCTTTGTGTTACTGGAAAAATTTGTATTTTCTGGCAAATAAAATCAATGATGAGCGACTTCCATGAGCACACAGTGATCCTAACAGTATGCCTTACTGATGTGTTTTATGTTAAGAACAATAAGTTGAGCACTGAGATAAAGAAAATCCCACAGAACTTAAATTAACTCAGCTAACCTTTCTTATGGTAGATTTTCTAAAGAAATCAGTTCTGGCTTGGTGGAAATAATATCCCCGCCTGAAAGCTATTATCCTGACCTGACAAACTTAAAGGAGACATTTGGAGACTCCAAAGAAAGAGTAAGGTGAGCCTGTGTTGTTTAAGACCACCCACCCTTGTGAGTATGATATGTAGCAAATGTTTAGCATGTAATAAGTATTTACTGAAATGTAGCACATTTGAGGGTTTAGCTAATTTGTGAGAGCTAATGAATTTTTGGTTATTTGATTGGAAATTATGTGCAGTTTCTAATGAGAGGTTGAATTTGGTATGCACAATAACTTTTTAAAGATTTTATTTTAGAGAGAGAGCACACACAAGCAGGGGGAGTGGTAGAGGGAGAGGGAGAGGGAGAAGCAGGCTCCCCACTGAGCAGGGAGACCAATGCAGGGGCTCAATCCCAGGACCCCAGGATCGTGACCTGAGCTGAAGGCAGACATTTAACCACTGAGCCACCCAGGCACCCCGATCAATAACTTTTATAACTGCTGTTCTGTGGGGTTCTGACTTAAGAATATAGTCATAATAATTCAAAAGCTAGTTCAGATAGAAACCTCATATCTGTATGCAAAGTAAATGAGAACTGATTCAGTGGAAGTGATAACAATATTACTGTTTTGCAGATTTATATCGTAATAATGTAAAAATCCAGTTGGGATTTATTTGTCTCTAAATCTCTAAAATTGAAGGACTGGAAAACTTTTATTGTGTTGTTATTAAAAACAATGTAATCTAAGAGATATTCATTAGTTTTGGATTTTATGTCACAAGAAAAAAGGAAAAAATAGTGTTTTGGGAAGAGATTATATTTCTTGAGTTGTTAATTTGTCTGAAAGACAGATATATCCATGTAATTGGTTGTCTCTCAATAAATATAATTTTAGTTTTAAAAAATTTAGGAATGGTTCCAGTAAATTCTAGGTGGACTCATTAAATTCAGAACAACTTATAAGGTATATTCTGGAGAAGTTTACTTAGTATGATTTAAACCTTTTATTGTTGTTGTTGTTTTTAAAAACTATTACAACCACTTCTCTTATTCAACATTAGTCTGTTTCTATAGGCTACCAGGAATTCCCTGAAAGGACTTAATATTGTAAACTTTAATGTGTTTTGGGTTTTTTAAGCATTCAGTACAATATTTATTAATTTCTGCCTTCATGCAAAGCAGTGACCCCCAAAGTATAGTTTTTGGAGCACAATTTCCCGGAGACATTAAGATGTTACATTTGAAAAAAGGGCCTTCAGTCAAAGGAGTTTGGAAAATATTAGACTAAAAAGTTTTTTATTCAACAAATGCATTTACTGTTGTATGTTTCAGTGCCTCTAATATACGAATATGTCTCCAGAAGGGGAATATATGTGCTTCCCAAAATTACTTGAAGGACTCCTTTTTTCCTCAGGACATCTTGATGATTAGTGTTTTGATAAAGGTTTCATTAGAGAAAAGTGAATTCTCTTTCGTGCTCTCCTACATGGGTGTATCCTGTGTTTATGTATATAGATACACATGTATCTATGGGTTGACAGATATTTTGTATATATGTATTGTCTACGGTGTATATGTAATGTATGTATATGTATTATAAAATATAACTTGCAGTATGCATTATAAAATATTTACATTTAATCTTGTTTTGCTCAATTTGAGTCTGATTCCTAACTCATTTTTGAAAATTATTTCAGATGGAGAACAAAGCAAAACCTAGATTATTGTTTTCTAATGATGTATGCTCAGGAAAAGGGAATATATTACATTCAGGTAAGTGTGGTTTGTCCTTTAATGTTTTTTCACACTTTTAAGGAAAAAGTAGTATCCAGAGTATATGTTCATTAAAACAGGAAGTTTTGAAAGTGTAAGCCCTCTAAGATATATACAGTATATCAGAGAGCAGAAGAGTCTGTCATAGTCCCTGGTAATGTGGGCTCTGCTCTTCCATTCTCTGGTTTAGCACAAACACTAGATTTCCACTCAATGGTGTGACAGTGGGCAGGTCACTCGTCTCTTTCCTCTTCTCCCATCCCTCCATCTTTGCTCTCATTCTCCCTCTCTCCACTGTTAAAAAGAACTAAGGCTTAATTACTTGGCAAATTTTAAAGAAGGATTTTCTGATAGTTTTTTGGGTGGTCTTACAGTAAGATAGTTGTTGTTTTTTTTTTTTAATGCTATAGTACATGTACATTTATACTGAAGATAATAAAACTGACGTTTAGCTCTAATGGCCCAGCTTTTAGCAGCATGGCTCAAAGAATAAGTCTGTAATGATGTGGCTTTTAAGTTAGCCAGGTAGGCAACAACTTAAATAATTGTAGGAGGCTCTTATTTCTTCCAAATCTCATTCTCCTTAGTGACTTAAGCTTAAATTTTACAATTGGAATTTCATTTCTTTAACCAAAGGTCTTTATTCCTTGTTCAAAATGCACATACCACTGAGTGATGTAGCACACTGAGCCTGTCAGTTGTTTATTTATTTATTTATTAGTATAAAAAGTTTATTAGATCTTTCCCTGGAAGGGGTTTTGATGAGAGTGGCAAGAAGAGGCTCTGGGTCCCTGAATCAGAAAGGAAATAAATGGTTTTACAGCTGCTAGGAGGGGTTTGAGAGGGAAGGAAAGAAGGAGAAGCTTGCTATCCCCTGGGAGGGCAGTCTCACTGAGCACAGACTTTGTCTCCTTTGACATTTTATCTTGGGCCACCTGCATTCAAAGGTGCAGGCACCCTTTTGTGGTTCTCAGGTTGAGAAATGTTAATGATGATAGGGTCAGAATATAACATTGTATATAACAGTGTACAAGAGTTGGGAGCATAAAAACATGGTATCCTTTAATTAGTACATTTCCTTTAAATGTCTTAGAGAAGTCTTACTTAGATTTCAAGATAATAGCTTCAAAACATTTTATCTCATGTGTCCCATATTATCGTAGCTGTACCTTTGCTGTTTGTTCTAGGGCCTCTATATATTTACACGATGGTCAAGAACTTTATAGAGAGAATTTAAAAGTGTAGTCACATTGCTTTTAAAATTTGTTTTAAATTTCTCTCTAAGCATAGAATTAATAGAATCTTAAAGCACTTTTTGTGTGTGTGGATTATAGGAAACATAAGGGTTTAGAAAATTAAGGAAAGGATGGGGTTAAGAAAGAGGTTGGAGGGGGCGCCTGGGTGGCTCAGTTGATTAAGCGTCTGCCTTCCATCGGTGCAGGTCGTGATGCCAGGGTCCTGGGATTGAGTCCTTGCTCAGCAGGGAGTCTGCTTCTCCCCTGCCTGCCACTCCCCCTGCTTGTGCTTGCTCTCCCACTCTCTCTTAAAATCTTAAAAAAAAAAAGGATGAATATAACTTCAGTTAAGCAGGGTGTGTGTATGTGGTGTTATAACCACAGTAGCTATGAACTGACACTTACCACACACTTAACATATGTTGTACATTGTTCTTTCCAACTTAGGCTTTACACATACTTACTCATTTAATACAGCTTTTTGCAAGAACAAGATCATACTGTCCGTACTGTCTCATAGCCTGTTTTACTGTCATTTCACATATGGTAGACACCTTTACAAGCCAGTAATTACAGGTAGGAATACTTTTTAATCACTTATTGAACTATCATTATTCAGATATCATAATGACCTTATTGTTGGTCATTGAGATTGTTCCCAACTTTTCACTTGTGTCACAGATGAATCCAATGAACATCCCTAAAATTACCCAATTTTCTCAAAAATTATGCCTCTGAAAAGAGGGAGTTGCTTCATATTGAAGTCTTCACATAATTTCATATTATATAGAATTCTCTCATTGAGTTCATTATGATCTATAAAGTGGGAAGAATGCATTAGCCTGAAAAGTCCTCAGCTTAATATCGATTTTGAATGTTTGTGAAGGATAGAGATCACCCAGCAAAATGAGGGGAGAATTAGTGTGAAGAAGCAAAGGGATTTAATACAGACTTGATAATTATGCGAGGCGTGTGACTTCGTGGTTGCACATGCTGGGGGTATCCTACCCAGGACTTTGGGAGAGTGCTTTTAAAAAGGCAGCTGAGTCAGAGGTTACTCTCTGGTCAGCACAGGCATAGCCCTAAAGGAGGGGAAAAAAAAAAAAAAAAAAAAAAAGCCACCTGTCCTAGTGTTACATTTATGGCTTGGAATGAAGTTTCCTGTGACAGAATCTCACACTTCCATAAAGTGCTATATCACTGCTGACTTGGAACTGAAGTGTCTTCTGGAATGCTGTTGGGTGATTCAGGCACTTCCTGGGTGGCACTGTGTAATTCCTACCAAATCGCATCACAAGGCCCATTATATCTGGTTGCCCCACTTACAGTGATGCCAACATTAATCAGTGGGCTTGGTGGTGTCAGCCCCATCTGTCCTTTATAAAGCTCCCCAGCAGCCACTCCCCCTGTGATTTCCGAAATCATCGATTATTGTTCCCCAGATAAGTTATTTCCTTAGAGGTGGCCAAGTGACCATTTTCTAATTCTGTAATTTGTAACGTTCTTATAAGCTGAGTTCTTGTGTAAAGAACTTTCGCTCCTCTCTATTTGATTACCTTAAAAAACAGTTCACCAAGGAAAGGCAGAATAAATGCCTATTCTTTCTCTTCATTAATTTTTAAAGTTGGTACCCTAGAAGTCTCCAGTGATGGCCATTTAAAAAACATTGTTATGAACTCAAGGACTTTAAAAATATATTCGATTTGCCTTAGTCCTTGCAGTCATTATTCACATTGATGCTCACATTGGTACATCATAAACCAGTGGGAATCTCTTCAAATTGGCTCTTGTGGGGTACCTGGGTGGCTCAGTCGGTTAAGCATCTGCCTTCAGCTCAGGTCATGATCCCAGGGTCCTGGG
The DNA here is from genome assembly GCF_054177405.1 of Leptonychotes weddellii. NCBI lineage: Eukaryota > Metazoa > Chordata > Mammalia > Carnivora > Phocidae > Leptonychotes > Leptonychotes weddellii. The sequence goes on from NC_138378.1 coordinate 52,449,188, forward strand.
ATTGAGCCCCTGTATCGGGTTCCTAACTCAGTGGGGAGCCTGCTTCTCCCACTCCCTCCGCCTGCCACTCCCCCTGCTAGTGCTTTGTCTCTCTCACTCTCTCTCTCTCTCAAATAAATAACATCTTTAAAAAAAAAAACTGGTTCTTGTATTCCTTCCATGACAGTCCAGTAATCTTTGATCACTACTTTGCTGACTGGCACAAGATTTGCACATTTCCTGTTTCAGATCTAGAATCAGTCATTTCTGTAAGGAGTCCTGTTGTGTTTGGAGGCAAATAGTATTTAAGACCACAATCTGGGTGCGTGAGATGCTCATTGCTCTTATGGTGTCTTTGTTTCTTGGGCTTATTTCTCAGGGAGGAAAACTACAAGCTCATATTGATATTCCCAAATCAAATGAAGATTTTAGGGCTTGGTTCTTAAAAACATTATCCTTTTAACATAATTCTTTTATTCTACAGTATGTCTGAAATAGTTTCAGAATAATAATACCGTTATCACTACTAACTGTTAAACTGCTGAATGCTATTTAAATTTTCTTTGTCCTTTTTTTCCTCCCTTAGAATATATCCTACTATGGATATATAGTCAAAATTCTGTGTTTGAAAGCCACTGGAAGAAATTCTTTATACTGTGTGACCATGCCGCCAAATTGATATGAAACTTGGTTTAATTGTTTCATTTCATATCCAGTTTTTAGGACTTTTTATCCTTTTTAGTTATTAAAAAAATTTCAAAATCAAAACCTTACATAAAATAAGATAGACAGAAATCTCACTTTTATTCACATTCCCATCCTGTTTTCTCCCTTCCCCATGGGTAACCACCATTGGTTTTTTCTTTCTTTTTTTAAGATTTTATTTGAGAGAGTGAGAGCGTGAGCCTGGGGTGGGGGGTGTGCAGCAGGAGGATAAGGAGAAGCAGACTCCCCGTTGAGCAGGGAGCCCAATGCAGGGCTCAATCCCAGGACCCCGAGATCATGACCTGAGCCGAAGGCAGATGCTTAACTGACTGAGCCACCCAGGCACCCCTAGTTTTTTACTTCTTTTTGTACTTCAAAAAAATTTAAGCAAAAAAATATATAAAGTATTTCATGTATAATATTCCAAGATATAATATTCATTTTCTGATAGCACATTTACATACTGTAAAAACAGTATTTTGCATCTTGTTTTTTAGCTTCCCTCTGTAAACTAGTGATCACTAGTGAGAGGTAAGAGTTGTTAAAGACCGGCTCTTGCCATGACAAAATACCTATGTCAGAGAAACACATATGCTCCCTAAAAAAAACCTGTACACGAGGGTTCCTATCTTTATTCGTGCTAGCCAAAATCTGGAAACAAGCCAGATGTTCTTCAGCAGGTGACACACTCTACCATGGAATATGGAATAATGAAAAGAAACAAACTATTGATGCACACCACATCTTGGATCTTAGGGACTATGGGGACTTTAAAATCCAATCTTGAAAGGTTATGTACTGTTTGATTCCATTTATATGGCATTTTTGAAATGACGAAATTGTAGAAATGAGAACAGACTGTTGGTTACCAGATGCTGGAAGAGGGAAAGGGAGGACATGGCTATTGATCTAAGGGATAGCGGTAGCACAAGAATCCTCATGATGGAATTGTTCTCTCTCCCAAAAATTACATGGAACTACACACACACACACACCCCTACACATACCTGAATGCTGTAAGACTAGTGAAATTTAATAAGGTCAGTGAATTAAATGGTCAGTCAATTGTGGTGCCGTTATACTGGAGGATGTTAGATTGGGGGAAACTGGGTGAAAGGTACTCGGGATCTCTGTCTTCTTTCTTAGGGCCACATAGGAATCTAGAGTTACCTTAAGTTTTTTTAAAAGTGAAGTTGCTTCTATACAGAAATCTGTTGCATTTCTATACACTTATAACAAAGTAGCAGGAAAAGGAATTGAGAAAACAATCGGTTTACAGTTGCACCAAAAAAGAATAAAATACCTAGGAATAAACTCTAACCAAGGAGATGAAAACCTGTACTCTGAAAACTGTAAGACAGTGATGAAAGAACCTAAAGACACAAACAAATGGAAAGATATTCCATGCTCATAAAGTGGAAGAATTAATATTGTTAAAATGTCCATACAAGCCAAAGCAACCTACAGATTCAGTGCAGTCCCAATCAAATACCAACAACGTTTTTCCCAGAACTCGAACAAATAATACTAAAATTTGTATGGAACCACAAAAGACCCTGAGTAGCCGAAGCAGTCTTGAGAAAGAACAACAAAGCTGGAGGTAACACAATCCTAGATTTCAAGATACACTAGACCACAGAGCTGAAAGAATAAAAACAGTACTGTACAAGCACAAAACTAGACACACAGATCAGTGGAACAGACTAGAGAGCCCAGAAATAAAAATGAAGTTGTTTGATGAGATAGATGTGAGACTGGAACAAAGCAGTTTTCCTAATTGAATGTAAAAATTTGAATTGGTAACCAAAATCAGTGTACTAAGTTTTAAACAGGCATTTGAATATTTCAACTACATCTCTATACATTTAAATAGTCCAAACTTGTTTTTGCAGTTACTTATTGGAAAAATTGGAACTGCCTGATATTAGGGATCATCTTTCCTTTGGGCATAGACAGTGTTTAGGTTTGAGTGTGGGCCCCTCTTCTTTCATAAAGGAAAGCTAGATGTCAGTGTAGTTCTGAGCTTTGTCTAGTTTCCCTTCCAGCTTCCCTAAAGCTCTGAAGGCATATAACATGTCTTTTCTGTTCACCAATATATTCTCTAGGGTTAGTATAGTGTCTGGAACACAATAGCAGCTCAATAAATATTTGGTGAGTCAGTATCCTGTCTTTCCAGATACTCCTGCTGTTTCTTCATGGGTAGGAAGAAGAAAGCTTGTGGGATTTAAATACATGAAAAATCTAAATATCAAAATAAGTGAAAATTACTTAGCAGGTAACTAGAAGCGATAACATGAAGTTAAGAAAAGGAAAAAAATTTTTAGGATATTAAAATCACCTTGTGACTTGAAAATTTTATAAGAGGAGATTCTAGGGAGGAAGTCTTTGCATACACTTATGATCCCTGATCTTTGTCAGCTCCCAATTGAATTGGTAAAAATTCCAAGCATAAATAACACATGATGCTGACTGAGCATATGGGATTAACTGGCACTCTGAATCGCCAGTTTCTTAAGTAGTTTGAAGATATCATTTGTTTGTTTATATTTTTTAAAAGATTTGTTTATTTTAGAGAGAGGGAGAGAGAGCAGGGGGATGGGCAGAGGAAGAGGGACGGAGACTCCCAAGCAGACTCCCAGCTAAGCGCAGAGCCTGATGTGGGGCTCGATCTCATAATCCTGAGATCGTGACCTGAGCCGAAATTAAGAGTCAGACACTTAATCAGCTCAGCCACCTAGGTGCCCCTGAAGATATCTTTTAAAATTTCAAAAGTGAGCTTTCAGGAATCTGTCCTACAGAAATGAAAAGCACTAATATGTAAATATAAGCATATTTATTACATCATTGTTTGTATTGACAAAAATGAGAAGCTGGATGTATGCCTACAATCAGGGAAGAGTTGAATGAATTGTTTTACATTGATATCATGGAATATTATACACCTAATAAATATTTATTAACCTGGAAAGATATTCATGATGTATTAAGAGAAAAAAAAGACTGTGATAAGAAGCTCCTTTATTTATAAAAATGTAAATGTGGATGGGAACCTTAAGTACATATGGGTCTTTTTGTGCTGATGGTCATATAGAAAGTGTCAAATGGATGCGCACCCAACTTTTAACATTGGTTACCTCAACTGGCAGCCTGGAGGGCAGAGAAAGAAAGCTGTTGGCTTTTTGACTTAGTACATGTATTATGTAAAAATAAAAAAAAAATATTAAAGGCTTACAAAAATTCTTTTCCTTTGAAAAGTAAAAAGGAGAGTGTGAAATCATGCTGGGCACTATGAAAGGGCTGAAAGAGTATTCATGGAGTGGGACTGTGATTTCCCACAGTAAGGGAGTGGTTCAGGTGACCTGCTATGTGACTCTCCCATTTTATTTTCCTCATTTTCTTTTAATAAAATTTATTTTGGTATTTTCACCTTTTTTGACCATTTTTTTCTTGATTTGCATTATAAAAGTGTGCTTGAGTTTTCTTATAATAATGTCCTTTTATCTGAATCTTTTCATCTTTCTGATTTATTAATCTGATTGTTCAACTTTCTTTAGCTTGAAGATGATATTATTGTCAAACAGAATTACTTTAACACTATAAAAAATTTTGCACTTCAACTTTCTTCTGAGGAATGGATGATACTAGAGTTCTCCCAGCTGGGCTTCATTGGTAAGAAAAGTGTCAGATTTACCTACTTTTCAGAAATAACTGTGACTCTTGGAATCTTAAATTAGTTTCTTTTACCTTAAAATTGCCTTTTTTCCCTCTGGAAATGGATTGCTTTTGAGGAAATTTATAACTTCTACATATGAAATGATGAAAGTCACCCCAGAATAATATTTGGATACTTCTAGGATTGCAGTACTTACTGTGGAGTACGCGCACATAGCCAGCTATGGTCCTGAGCATATCTGATTTCTTTACTGACCCCTCCAGTTGCTCTTTTATGGCCCAGTGCTTTTGCAGGATCAGGGTTCTTTTAAAAAGAGTGCCACAATAAATGTTTTCTAGTATGAGTTTCTGGTGTTTGGTGTAGTCCTTGAAGTTCCTGTTCAGTGATTAATTCCTATTCATTTGTTGCTTTCATAGACTAGGCAAGGTGCTCATTTAAAAATTTTTTTCCACTAAAATCCCTAAATTCTGCAATTAAGGAGAACATGTTGAAAGTTGAAGAATTGCAGGAAGTTTACAGGTTTTAAAAAACACCCAGAGGATCACATTTAACTTCCTGTAGTACTTTAAAACCTTAAGTATTAGAGGCTGGGCCTTTGACCTTGTTGGGGATCTCAAAACTTAATTTAAGAGTCAAAAACCATCTTTACTTGTGAAGGTTTCGTTGACGACAGCATTAGACTTTGTTTTTTGCATGTATTGATTTGGTTAAATTTTTTTTTTTTTTTTTTTTTTTACCTAAACCTAAAGGAACCTAAAGTTCTTTTTTTTTTTTTTTTAAATGGGAGGAATTTTAATAAGACATGAAGGAAACAAATCTCTGACTTGGTTCTTGAATCCTTTGAGCCAGTAGCTGTGTGATAGATTTTATAATGGAGAAAGTCAGGAGTTTAGTAGTTCTGTGTATACCCAGGTGACAACTCAGAATGTTTAGCTGAAGCAAGTTTGTTTGCTTTTGATAAGACAAGTGGGGGAAGTTATTCCTAATGACTTTTATTTGAAAGCACAAGCTTTTATGTTTTTGTTGTATAGATCTCATTTATTTAAGCCATTTTGTTGCTTGGTTTCTTTATAACAGCTATTGACTGAGAATGTTTTTTTCAGGTAAAATGTTTCAAGCACCAGACCTCACTCTGATTGTGGAATTCATATTTATGTTCTATAAGGAGAAACCCATTGATTGGCTCTTGGACCATATACTCTGGGTAAAAGTCTGCAACCCTGAAAAAGATGCAGTAAGTTGATTTCTTGTGAGGGTGGATGTAGGAGTGCTGACACTCCTCCGGCCCGTCATTTTATTCATGTTCACTCCATGACCTCTCTTGGGGCTACGTGCTCAGGGCTCATGATGATTCATATATATACGTTAGAAATGCCACCTTAGGCTGGGATGGAGAGGGCTTGTTTTGGTCTGCCCTGTATCTGTTAGAGATGATAGAGTCTTTCCCCTTCCTGACACACAGGTGGTACAAGGAGATCTAATTAAAGGTTAGCTGTCAGGTGCATGCAAACCCTTTGATCTCACTACAGGGCCCTTGCTCACTACAGTGTGTCCTTTTGCTCTATAAAATCTGTGGACTAAGGTCCAGACCTTGCTGAGAATAACTGCATGGTTGGATCATCATCCCACCCAATTCCACCCCTCCTCCCAACACACACACACACACACACACACACACACACACACACACACACACACACACCCACCCACCCACCCACCCACCCACCCACCATCAGTTACCTTGAATAAAACTCTGTGCTTTCTCAGTTTGAGGGATACTTTACTGTCCCTCCCCTACCTTCTAACGGGAAGAGCCTTCTTTTCTGTATCTCGTGAAAGTGACTTTCAGGGAGCCAGATTTTGTAAATGAACAGTTAAATAGCTGAATGAAAACAGTGTTTTCACTTAACATTTGAAGTGCTTGCTTTCTTGAACTGACAGAAAGTTCCTAAATTAGAGGGACTTTTAAATAACAGTGGAGGGGCACCTAGGTGGCCCAGTCGTTAAGCGTCTGCCTTCGGCTCAGGTCACGGTCCCAGGGTCCTGGGATCGAGCCCCGCATCGGGCTCCCTGCTCCGCGGGAAGCCCGCTTCTCCCTCTCCCACTCCTCCTGCTTGTGTTCCCTCTCTCGCTGTGTCTCTCTCTGTCAAATAAATAAAATCTTTAAAAAAAAAAAAAAAACAGTGGAAAATCCTGTAAATCAGTGAAGTCCACCTTTCTTTAAATTGCTGATAAATGTTAGCTGTGTCTTCAGGCTCTGGTATTTCGTTACTGTGGGCTATCGATGTTCTATCTGTCCTGGGGGTGGGGGTTATTTCAGCTTTCTTCATACTCTCTGTCATCTTTCTTTTTTCAAATCCTTTGGGGACACTATCAGGCCCCAACATATCTGGAAATAAGGACTAAAATAGAAGTAATATTTTATACCAAAACAATGGCAAGTCAAAAAGTACTTTTTAGTATATTACTTGTAAGAAACCAGTGATCATACTAATATGCTGACCTTTGGGGTGATGGTAGCAGGTAAGTAAGCAAATGATGATTTTTTTCTTATGTTATTTCCATAGAAATCTTGTTGTAAAAAGTAATTAGATATGTTTTTCTTGTCCAATTTGAATTGTGCCTCTGGAAAAAAGTATTTATTTTGTGTAAGCATAAATGTGAATACACATTCTTAAAAATAAGTTGTTTTCGACATGTGGTAACAGGAACTCTTTATTATGGGAATGTGTCTTTATAGGGATGACTTAACTCTAACAAACAATTAATTTGACTTCATGACTTATTGTATTATCTAGAATAGTTTGATCATCCTACCTGCCAATTAGTTTTTAGGATACTGCCTTCTGATGTTTGGAAGCTATTGTTACATTCTTTTTTGTTTGTTTTTTTGTTTTTAAAACACTTTCTTAGAGCAAATCATGGAACATAGCCAAATAGCAAAGTAGCTACTTTCCAACAATAACTGAACATATAAATTGATTTGAACAATTCATTTTTATGATGTAAGTCCTGGCCTGTATTTTCTTTGTGATTTATGGGAATTTTTATTGTAGGACATGGGAAAATTCATGTGATCTTTACACTCCTACCGTATATTTGCATTCAGTTGGTCCTGTGCAGTATTTTATCTCCTATAGGGTTAGGTTCTAAAATGAGTCTGGGGGGGTGAGAATTTCTGATAGTAAAAAATAAAACCATTTAAATCATCTATAAATTTTAGCACACAGCCCTTTGGCCAGTTTGACCTACCTATCCTGTCACTGCTCCTTAGGCCATGTTTTTCTGTGGCCCATAATTCTTCAGTTGCTTCCCCTAGGATGTCAGGGAAGCTGTCACCACATACTTGCTGGCCCCCAGAACAATATCTCTTTGACAGTGGTCTGGAAAACCCCTCTGAGCATCACACATTCTTCCACAGGTTTCTCAACCCACTTTGACTCCTCAGACACCCGTGTGTCCATGGCTTATTGAGAGGGCTCAGTCTCAGGCACTGTTCATTCTCTTCTTCCTCTCCGTCCCCCAGCTTCCCTTCCCCCGCATCCCTTGCTCTGCTCCTTTACTCTCCCTTCCTTCCTTTCCCTCGCCTTCCACTTGAGGAGTTCGATTTGTGTAAATAGAATATGTTCTATTACCTCTACTCTAGTGTTAGTAATAACAGTAATGAAGTAAAACCTCTTGAGAAAAATTAAGCATTTTAGTACCCAGAAAATTATTGGAGGCCTTTCCAAGTGGAAATGTCTTACAAATAAAGATACACGAGTATGTCTTTTCAGTACGTTCTTGGCCTACTACTTGTAAAAGTCATTGAAAATGAGAAGAGTTGGTAAAAGCCTGACAGGATAGCTGGGGCTGTCTTGAAGTACCAAGTTCACACACAGGGAGGGCCCTGCTGGCATTATGGGTTCCCTACACCAGGACCAAGCGTGAGGACAGGTTGTAATCTGAAGTCTAGGCCGGGAGGCACTTCATGTGGAAGTACGAGTCTCCCGTATTCAACTGGAGTTGAATTGTGGAACTTGAGATACCATGTACTTGCTTATGGTCGACCTGTTGCCTTGCATTTTCAGATTACTTTAATGCAACAAAATGTGCCTTTTATTATTTGCAAATTCTTCATTATATTATCCGATTAAAGATATTCTGTATATTTGAACCAAACCTCTAGTCTGTAGTGTGTGCATTTTAAAAGTCGAATGTACATTTTGACATATCCTGAAGATGGTTGAAATTAAATCTTCTCTTAGTTGTGCTTATTGTAAATTTCCATATCTGTTTATCTAGTAGATAGCAAATCTCTTAATGTCTTAAAGAAGACCCTAAAAATTATGACTTGGAATTATGAGATGAAGTTGGATTTTCTTTCCAATATTCTTTAAAAGGACTTCTGGAAGGGGCACCTGGGTGGCCCAGTCGGTCAAGCGTCCGACTCTTGGTTTCAGCTCAGGTCATGATCTCAGGGATGGAACCTCACATCATCTTGGTGCGGGGCGTGGAGCCTGCTTAAGATTCTCTCTCTCCCTCTCCCCACCACCACTCTGTCTTTAAAAAGAAAGAAATTAATAAAAGACTTCTGGTTTTTCTGTTGAGGACAAGATTTCACTTTGACACTAATGTGATTTTTTTTTTCAATATTTAGAAACATTGTGATAGACAGAAAGCAAATCTACGAATTCGCTTCAGACCTTCCCTTTTCCAACATGTTGGTCTGCATTCTTCTCTATCAGGAAAAATTCAGAAACTCACGGTTGGTGATTTAATTTTATTTTTCTCATGCACATACAGTTTGTTATTTACTATATAGTCATTGCTCTTCTTCTTCAGTATAAATAAACTATGGTGTTTAACAGCATACTTGTCTCTCCTCCTAGGATAAAGATTACATGAAACCATTACTTCTTAAAATCCATGTAAACCCACCTGCAGAGATATCTACTTCTTTGAAGGTCTACCAAGGACATACACTGGAGAAAACTTACATGGGGGAGGATTTCTTTTGGGCTATCACCCCAGTAGCCGGAGACTATATCTTGTTCAAATTTGATAAGCCAGTCAATGTAGAAAGGTTGGTGACTGTTGAAATCTATTTGGTCTTGCAATTTTACACCTCTTATTCGTAGTGTGATTTATGATGGATTTTTTTTGTGTATATAACAGATGTGAGGAGACAGTGGGTCCCAAATGTTAGGTTATAAAATACATTTCCTGGGCACCTGGGTGGCTCAGTCGGTTAAGCGACTGCCTTCGGCTCGGGTCATGATCCTGGATTCCCTGGATCGAGTCCCGCATCGGGCTCCCTGCTCGGCAGGGAGTCTGCTTCTCCCTCTGACCCTCCCCCCTCTCATGTGCTCTCTCTCATTCTCTCTCTCAAATAAATAAATAAAATCTTTAAAAAAAAAAATACATTTCCTACAACTCGGTAGTAAAATGGGTATGTTGTTTTCAGATATGATATCAGCCCTTAGCATGTTTGATAAATTCTGTTGGTATTGTTGAACATATATTTAGTATAGTTTTTTTAGTACTTTTAGGTAGAACTCTCCCTCAAAATATAAAATTAGTTTTCATGTCCTTATTCTAGAATATCCCTTGGGATTTGACTGAGAGCTAGTCAGTTACCTAGAAAATTGGCTGAAATGATAAATTTGACAGACTGTGACCATCCCTAGTCAGTGATTTCACAAATGCTGGCTTGCTTTTAGGCCGCCGTGGAAGAATTTATAACCCTTTTGTGTTTTTTAGAATTGATGTTCATTGTACAGAATTTAGGACTCTTTTCTCCCTGTTTTTTTTTTTAAGATTTTATTTATTTATTTGTCAGAGACAGAGCACAAGTAGGGAGAGAGGCAGGCAGAGGGAGAAGCAGGCTCCCCGCTGAGCAAGGAGCCCGATGTGGGACTCGATCCCAGGACCCCGAGATCATGACCTGAGCCGAAGGCAGACGCTTAACCAACTGAGCCACCCAGGTGTCCCATTTCTCCCTGTTTTTTAACAGTCATGATTCCTCCAACCTTTCCTCAGTTTGGGGTGTCTTCCCCAGACTACACCGTCTGGGGTACACTTAAATGTAATCCCCGAACGGGCTACTCTGTAGCCTGTGGCACATTGTGTTATGTGTTCCCGTGTGAGGGCCATCCAGTTTTTAGAACCCACCAAAAATCATTTGGAATAATTCTACTTAAGGTTTTCAGCAACAATGCATGGTTAACATGTTATTAATTTTATTCTCTAAACTGATTCTAAAGAGGAATTTAAGTGTGTAAAAATGTTTTGGGCAATGGGAATATGACTGGAAAAACCTAAAAATACTTTTGCATAATATTTTGCATTTATGAGTATATAATATTTTGTTATTTAATGTTCATTTTTATACCAGATAGTGTGATATTCAGCACTTTGAGGTAGTATTTACCACACTTAAAAGAGTCATCATAGGGGTGCCTAGGTGGCTCAGTCGGTTGAGTGTCTGACTCCTGATCTCAGCTCAGGTATTGATCTCAGGGTCATGGGTTCGGGCCCCGTGTTGGGCTCCATGCTGGGTGTGGAGCCTACATGAAAAAAAAGACTCATCATAAATATCTGAAATGGGGTTAATATCCAAAATATATAAAGAATTTACACAACTCAGCACCAAAAAAGCAAATGATTTGATTAAAAAAATGGGGCAGAGGACCTAAATGGACATTTTTCCAAAGATGACATACAGAGGCCCAACAGATGAATGAAAAGATGGCTCAGCATCAGTAAGCATCAGGGAGATGCAAGTCAAAGCAATGAGATATCACCTTATACCAGTTAGAATGGCTAAAATCAGAAGGACAAGAAATAACAAGTGTTGGTGAGGATGTGGAGAAAGGGCACCCCTCACACACTGCTGGTGGGAATGTAAATTGGTGCAGCCACTGTGGAAAACAGTGTGGAGGTTCCTCAAAAAATTAAAAATGGAACTACAATATGATCCAATTATTGCACTGCTGGGTATTTATCCAAAGCAAAGGAAGACACTCGTTCAAAAAGATACTTGCAGCTCTATGTTTACTGCAGCATTATTTACAGTAGCCAAGATAGGGGGGCAACCCAAGTGTCCATCAGTAGACAAATGGATAAGGAAAATGTGGTATATGTACCCACAAGGGACTATTACACACCCAGATAAAGGATGAGATCCTGCCGTTTGTGACAACATGGATGGACCAAGAGGGTATTAAGCTAAGTGAACTAAGTCAGCCTGAGAAAGACAGATACCATATAATTCCACTCAGGAATCTTAAAACAACCCACAAGTAAAAGAGCCAAGATGTCCATCGACAGATGAATGGATAAAGAAGATGTGGTATATATATACAATGGAATATTCTGCAGCCATCAAAAGGAAGGAGATCTTCATTTGCAACGATGTGGATGGAACTGGAGGGTATTATGCTGAGCGAAATAAGTCAATCAGAGAAAGACATGTATCATATGACCTCACTGATATGAGGAATTCTTAATCTCAGGAAACAAACTGAGGGTTGCTGGAGTGGTGGGGGGTGGG
>NC_138378.1:52461578-52521773 GCF_054177405.1 Leptonychotes weddellii
TTGACTAGGTCCCTAGCAGTCGGTACTGCCTCTTGTTCTTTTTTTTTGAGGTGATTTTTTCTGTCTTGTCATTTTGTCCAGAGGAGAATAGATGAATGAGAGAACAAAAATGCTAACAGGGTAACAACGACCACAGAAAAATATACGCTAAACAAATCAGAAGAGACCTACCAGAAAGTGGTCGCTTTTCTGTTCAGAGAGTTGCTGCTATTCTTTGATCTCCTGTTGAGTTCATAGGTGTTCAGAATGGTTGGATCCCTATCTAGCTGAATTCTTGGGACCAGACGAAATTTAGGTCTCCTACTCCTCCGCCATCTTGCTCCTCTCCCTAGCACATGCTACCTTTTTATAGAACTTCTTGGTCCTATCCTTAAGGAGAGCTTTTTCAGCTTGTCATTTGTAATGGCAGTTTTCTATTAGAACCTCCTGGAGGAGGTATCACTTCTTAATCCCTTCTAGATGTGATAAGGGAAAGGATACATAAAGATTGAGCCCCTGCTCGAGGCCAACCATTGTATGTATGTCTGAAAGCATTGAAATTTGTTATTACTGACTTAACCCTCAAAGGGTCGGACTGAGCGATGGTACAGAGTATACTTTGGTTAAGTCACATTTTGTTAAAAACCTGCATGTTAAAATATTTTTGATGCAAGAACATATATATAGATATAGGTATATATATCTATATATATAGAATATTACATTTAATTTGCAGTAAGAAAGAGTATAGCTCTGCCTCTCTTAATAGGTTGCTTCTAATGTAAGCATACACTTCATGAGAAATTTGAACGTTGAATATAAGTAGAAAGAAGGGGAAAAATTCACCCAGGCCGTGTCTGACGACCTCCACTGGAAGTGTTTTGGTGTTTTTCTTCCCTGTTTTAAGTCTGTGATATTTTATGTGTGCTGATTTCAGCCTACCCAACACATGTTCATTTTTATTTTGAAGGAAAATTTGAGAATGGTGTTGCCGAAGGAATGGTGGATCCCAGTCTAAACCCCATTTCAGCCTTTCGACTTTCAGTTATTCAGAATTCTGCCGTTTGGGCCATTCTTAATGAGGTAAGACAGTATGTGTGATCCGTGACACAGCTTAGATGGTATGTTGTTGTTTTGTTTTTTACCACATTTTGATTTCATGTGTAAGGCCTTTATTGTACTTCTTGTTAATTTTGTATTTCAGATTCATATTAAAAAAGTCACCAACTGATCATCTGCTAAGAAACCAGTACATTTTTTCCCTGTGAATTTGTTAATTAAAGATAGTTAAGCATGTACCTTTTTTTTACTTGAACACTACCTCTTGTGAAATCTACTGTAGATAAGATGATTGTCATTTCCACTTGGAAAGTGAACCTCCCATGGATAATTGCATTCATTCGAACCTAAGCTGTCCTCCAATTTTAACTTGACTCAAACATTTTACAGTTATGACAGGCTGTTAATATGACTTGTACTATTTTGGTATTATACTAATACATAAGAGTTGTACATATTGTTACATTCCTTAAATTTGAGAAAAATTAATGTTAAATACATTTTATGAAGGGGGTACTTTTGAAGTTCATTTATTTTACTATTATAGACCCTCTTTTATAGATTATCAGGGATTATATATATATATAAATATATAAATATACATAAAAATGTTATGGAGTTAATTTATTAGAAACATTTAAGAAGTACATATTTTTGTGCAGTAAATTTTTGAATCAATACTTTTTTTGAAAAGTTACCTTGCTTTTTTAAGTTCTTTCTATATTTTTCTTTGGAAATGCAAACATTACAGATTAATGCCATTTTTCAAATGCACTGCCATTTAAGAATGATTCTAGATTGATTTCCTAACTGAAGTACTTTTATAATTGCAGTGATTCTGAACAAAATATTTTCAAAGGCATTTGTCATTCCTTAAAGCCAAGATTTTAAAGACCAATGTCCTTCTTGAGGGTTATTTTATTATGCTGTTTATGGTGTAAAAAATCAGTCTGATAAATTTTAATGTGCAGGGGTCATGCATTCAACCCAAATTATCATGGACTCAACTCATTCCCTCTGATGTGTAAAATGACAAACTCTTTTTTCTTTTTAAATCTGTCTTTGATCCATGAGTTAGATGCATTCTCTCTTGTTGATCCTTTTATATCTGCACCCATTTAATGAGTTCTGACAAAATGTTTTCTAGGTAATGTTATTGTATGAGTCAAAATCATTGAATTTTACAGAAAAAATTGTAATACTGGTTTTTAGGGAGAGGTACTGTAGCAGCTGTATGTTTTTGCAAAATGATTTATTCTGTTGGCATTATGAACTTACAGGTAAATTCATATCTGAAGAGTACTTATTGCTCTTAATCATGCAATTCCAAATGTTATTACTACTGTAAACAAAAATACTATCAGCCTCAGCAATCAGTGATCTTTACAAAAGTATTTTAAGAAGTTCCAAAATGATCAGCATCAGTTTCGGGGGGTTGCAGGTGGGTTCCAGAGAGATGTGCAGAGATTGATCCCCTGAGCTCTCGGACTAGCCAGTGGCTGAGGCCTCCGGGGGCTGGAGGTGCCGGCTAGTTGCCCCTTGCCTAGAGGAGCTTCCCGCGGTTACCCAGGATGCTGAACAAAGAGCTTCCAGAGAGCCTTGTTTTCTGTACAGTATGATGGAGTGAAAAATGTTGGGAAACATGGATAGGGTACAGTTCTTTCCATTACTCCTACTGGAATCATGTCAGTTACTTTCCTTGATTAAAAAGTTACACATTGCCATGAATAATTTTTTATGTCCAAGTCTAGTGAAACATTTTTGCTGGGTTTTTTAGATTTCACTTTCTTTAATTTACTTTTTATTTTGTCCTCACATTTCCCTGGCCTGATGCCCACAGGCCCATTTCATTTGAAAAGAATGACCTTTCATTATAAAACTTTGGCAGCTGTTGAACATGCTGACTGCTAGACCAGCCAAGTGTCAGGAGGGAAAGCTCTGGGGTGGGTTGAGAAGTCCTCTCATTTCCCTTCCACAGTAGCCCACTCTGATCTGGGGGAGAAGGACCATGCACTGAAGATCAGGGAGGTGACGGTTACCTCCTTGCCTTTAGTGAGGGCTGCTCAGTCTTAAGACTGGTGAGCCGTACTAGCCAGCTTCTTCCTGTTCTGCTCGGTGTCCCCGCCCAGGCTTAGCTCTCCCCTCCTGTTCCTGAGAATACTTTGAGCCAAATCTCACCCACCTTTCACAGACTCTCTCGTGCACTCCTCCCGTGAAGTGTTACCAGTGCCTAGTCATGCCAGGAATAGTGCCTGGCACGTGGCACGTGCCCAGTCCGGGGCTGGACGAGGGGCCCAACTGTCCCAGCCCACACTCCTTTCTTTTCAACTCCCTACGTTCCTTGCCACACATTTACATACGCACTCAGCTGCCGAGTTTTTGGTTGCTCCTGGCGAGTGTGTGTGTATGTGTGCGCACATTCTCCCACCAACCAGGCTTCAAGCTCCTGGGGTAGGCCTGTAACTCATCCTTCCTGTCTGTCTTCTGGTGCAGCAGGTGCTCCCCAATCATCTCATTGTTGGTCTCTCCCTGCCCCCACTTCCTTTCTAGACCATTAGAAACAGCCATGCTTTCCTCAAGCAAGACACTGTAGGGGTAGCCCTTGAGAGTAGTTGGGTGAAGTCTGGGGACAGAACGGTAGAGGAGGTGAAGAGTACCTGGGACTGAGGGAAGGATATACTTGGCCTCAAGAGGACACTGAACCACTTTTATCAGAATAGGGAGTGGGGACAGTGTCCAGTGGTGTCCAGTATTTAATTATTACTATATAGAGATAAATGAAACCTGGTTTGCATCTGGTATGTATTTCACATAAACTGTCAGACTCTAGAGCCGTGCTGTCCTATACAGTAGCTAGTAGACACATGGTGGCTGTTAAGTTTAAATTAATAAAACCTTCACCTCCTTAGTCACACTAGCTACAGTTCAAGTGCTCATCAGCCACATGTGGCTCGTGGCCCTCGGAGTGGAGGGCACAGATAGAGAACCTTCTGTCCCTGCAGAAGGTTCTGTTGGGACAGCACTGTGTAAGGAGTGCTAATGTGGACACTGGCGAAACCAGAGTAATGAATTCTGACGAGGAGGATACAAGCAGACATGCAGAATATATCACAGTGCAGATGATGAGTATTGTAGGTAAGAAGGTTGAGGACTGTTTCCGGGATTCTAAGACCCCAGATTTCTGAGTTCTCTAAGTCTCATGTGCTCTTTACACACACACGGGGTCCTACCATGTCGTCAAACAAGAACAGTGGTTTCAGGCAGTGAGATTGAAAAGCTTTTGGAAAAAGTGCGTGTGGATGATCTGGCAGGCAGGCTGTAGACACATATGTGTATATTAATTCAGCCACAGAGAGGTCTTTGGAAAAGGTACAGCTTTTCAGATCAGGGGTTGCACCAGTAAGTGATCAGAAGGTGTCCTTATTTCAAAGTTTTCTTCAGCAACGTTCTGAAGGCTTCTTTTCAATCTGTTATTGTCACGAAAAGGTGGTCTCCCAACAGTGCTGTCCTCAAAGGCAAGTTTGGTTAATACGGAAACAGCATGTTTGGAGCGATTGCTCTCATTAATGGCATTGTGTATTTGTAGTAGCCAGAATTCTCCAGGTGACCTTCAGGTACCGTAGATGAGATCCTCCCCTTTTGCGTGTGGGTGGAAGCCATGAATCTCACCCATAATCATGTTCAGCTAATCTAACCCTGTGAGCCCTTTAAAAGCAGAGTTTTCTTAGGCTGGTAGCATAAGTCAGATTCAAAGCAGGACTCGAGGCACCACTGCTGATTTAAGATGGAGGGGCCGCAGGAGAAGAAATGGCCTGTCAGGAGCTGAGAGACCTCCGCCAACAGCCACGGGACCCAGAACTACAGCCCTACAGCCACAGGAACTTGATCAGTCAACAAACTGAGGGAGCTTGCAACTAGAGTCTTCTCCAGCAGATGAGAGCCCAGCCCCGCCAACACCGTGACTCAAGCCTCGTGAGATCCTATGCAGAGGACTCCAACCAAGCCTGCCCTGACTTCTGGTCTGCAGAACTGTGAGATAATAAATAGGTATTGTTTTAAGCCTCTGAATTCGTGGTGATTTGTTATGCAGCAACAGAGAATGAATATAGTATTTAAAAGAGGTGAGGAGGAAAAGTCTTCCTACTTGATTCCCTATAGTTAGCTTGGAGATGTTAATAACCACGGGAGTCAAGTCTTACACTAGCAAACTTACACCTGGGCCACCTCTGGGGTTTCTCTCCCTGAGAATCTCAAGTAGTCTTGATTGGAAGTTTGTTGCCAAAAACTTGGGAGTATCTTAGCAATGTTTTGTAAAAAAAAAAAACTAGAACAGGATTGTTCTCATTCCAGAACGAGGACCCAGTGTATATGGAATCTTTTTCCTGGGAGAGGTATTACTTTGTGCTGATTTATTCTGCTCTGAGCTTGTTCAGTATATTATTTAAGAACGATGAACAGTGGTACTTTAAATATTAGGAGAGAAAAAAAATTTCTACCTTTTCGTAGAAATCAGATAATCTACTCTGCATTGAAGAACATACTTTTTTTAGCCCAAAACTTACTTTATTGTGTAAGAACAGATCAAATCCTGTATGTGCCAACCAAATTTTTGTACTTCGTGGGTGTTTTCCAAAATACTTCTCTCCTTCCAAGCCATTAATGCTAATGAGCTTGTTTTTATTTTGGTTTGTAGATTAATTTTTGTGCTTATTTTTACTATATTGCCATACCCTTGATAGAAGAACAGCAGAGAGCTAAAGGGAATAAAATGAGAGGCTAAGACTGTCAGAAAGTCAGAAATTGGGAGTCCAAATCATCTTTGTGTTCTAGGGGAACCCAGATATCCCAGCTCTTTCTTTTATAGAAAAGGAAACTTTTCCAAGCTGTGTAGCATTATTTATAGTGTGTGAAATTTGACAGCTGTACAATTTTAATTATTAATCTTGATATATGCCATGATAAATAGTAGGCTTACTTTATTTCTTTAATGCATGTGAACATACAATGCTGAAAAGACTACGACCATATTAAAAAAAAAAATTGTTATATATATCCCTATCATCAGTACCTATATATAACCTCTTCTTGCCTGAAACACCCCACCTTTTTGGGCACTAACTAGATCATGTTCACGGGAACAAACAGGAAAGAGCTGGCTGTGTGCGTGTGAGCGTGTGTATGTGTGTGCATGCATGTGTGTATGCGTGTTAAGAATTTAGAAGACATTGTTCAAGAAAGTAAGCTGGGTATTGAATGGGAAAGCACTTTGTGCCAAGTATCATTCCCAGTGTTGTTCACATTGCAGTAAAAATGTTAATAGTGGTGCTAAAATTGTTCTCCAAATAGGACTGTTTGTTGTGGGGAATATTTAATGATACTCTTGGACATTAGGGAGGCTACTTTATGTATCACTTGCTCCTAGTTGTTTTTTGGTATTAGTAATTAGCAAATCCGTCTGGAGTCAAAGCTTCGGTACTTTAGTATGATTAGCCTTCCATTATTTGAAATGCTCAGTTTGCTGAAATTGGGTGAAAATACCTTTTGAAGACCTATTCTTTGAGCCTTAAAAATGGCTGATATCGACAGTACTGTAAGATGCTAGGCCAGCAGATTTGATATTTTTCATTTCAGTGAAGACAGAGATGTTTTCTAAGAAAGACTTAGAAATCAGCTGACTGAAAATATGTTTCATTTATGGAATAAAAAACTAACGTGTTTCTCATAAAGAACACTGTTTGGAAAGGTCACGGATGTTTCTGGAAGCACTCCTTAGAGAAGGTGCCTGAGGAATTGCTTTTCCAGGCCGTACCAGATTTTTTTTTTCTCCTTAAATGTACTGTACATATTTTCCTTAAAATGTTTTCATTGGGTGAATGGGTAGTATCTGTAGTAATATTTTAGGTACCTGTTAATAAGGTTTTTAAGGGAAGATTATTTATTTTCAAATTTGCTGCTATAATTGAAAACCTAATAACTGGTCCTGTTGACTGTGCCTTTCATTACTGTTTTCTCTGTGCCACAACTGTTTATGTGTTTGGAATAAAGACGTTTAAGAAGCCATGTTGAATTCAAGATTCCTTCCAATAAAAATAGGTAAAACTTAATGAGTAGCAAGTTTTGTTATTATTAGTTTCAACACTGATAAAGTTTACTTAAAACTATTTTTTGGAGAGGTCTTCAAAGAAAGAAAAAGAGCCTTCATGTTAAGACACTGATTATCAGTGTTATGCAAGTGTTCAATGTCTATTACGTACACCGAGGAGCCACCATGCGCCTCTTCAATCGAATATATTTTGTTTGTTTGGGGTTTCCTTTGTATAGAAAATGTTGTAAATGATTTTATGGCCTATAGTACAGTGATTCGCCTTTGAGTTACATTACAGGTCAAGGAGGCTTTTGAAGGTTACACTAGGCAAATGTTTAAAATACACAGCCCATTAGAAATGGGGCCAAACTACGTACCTTGTCAGGAACTGATTATCACCATGTTTGAATGAGTAAAATACATGCTTTAGTTTAAAAAATATTTATTATAGAAATGTACATTAATTAGTTTTACGGAATGTACTTGACAATAGCGTTAACATTATATATTTACTCAAATTTGCAAACTTTACACCCTGAAGATATCTACAAAGATAGTTTATTTACCAGTTTCGGAAGCAGTCGTCACTTCACCAAGACTGCCTTCATTTCACTCTGTACTTGTAGAAGGAACACAGTGTGTGGGTGAAGTTCCATCCTAGCGCTAGTGACAGGCCGTAGAGCAGAATGAGAGGTGCAAATGGATAAAGAAGAATTACTGTATTTTTCAAAAATGGCAATGCTGGAAAAGAAAGAAATCAAATAAATTTTTTTAAAAAAGGAAATGTGACTAATGAACTTTCTGAAAGTTTTTACTACAACAGGTGGGGCCAAAAAGCAACGCGGGTTCTGAATCAGTGAGCTACTGCTCTAAAGCCAGAGTCTGTCACGCGCCCTGCTCTTGGGGGTCGCTGCCGCCACCACATCGCAGCTGCGCCCAGGAACCCGGGGTGAGAGGTGAGCAGCAGATTCGGAACTTGAGAAGTGATGACTAAGGGACAGAGGGCACAAATATGGAAAACAGTGGTGGATTTACACAGGGGACTGCCTCAGAAGCCTCTAAGAGTCCAACCTTTAGCTCTTTGAGATTTCCCAATACAGGAAGCATGATACCTCCCCTTCACATGAGAGATCAACTAGTAAGTATCCCAGGCTTCAGGAAAGAATAAATCTGTCCCTCAAGTGCCTGCCTGGCTCCGTCAGTAGGGCATGCAACTCTTGAGCTTGGGGGTCGTGAGTTCAAGCCCCACATTGGGTGTGGAGCCTACTTTAAATAAATTTAAAAATAATAATAAAAAAAAATCTGTCTCCAAATATCTAGGTTTCCTTCTTGGTCACTACTTAGTGGGTCCCTACCACATGCATTCTAACCTAAACATTTCTCTTCTAGGAAGTCACCAAAGTGAAGCTGAGCTATACTCAAATTATAGGGAGTTACCAAAAGAGTGCTCAAAAATCCATTTAGAGAAACCACAATGTTGAAGCATGCTAATCACAATTTAAAACTTTCTCAAAATACGTGAAAATTCATAGAAACCTGAACATAATATTTCACAAACACCTCCTCTGGAGAACGGACTCCCCGTGTCCAGAACAAGTGTGGTCCCTGCTGGGGTGAGAACACCTCTGACTAGAGGAGCCAGTCATATTTGAGCACCAGGGGTGTGTATTTACAGGGAGGTCCTAATCATCCAGAGTGACAAGAAAAGACAAGCTGAATTAATATAAAGGTTTCTCATTCATACTAAGAAAAAGAAACTTCTAGCAGGATTTAGCAGTAAATCTGCAAACTACATCCTCAGATCAGTAGAGGTTGCGCCTGATTTGTGACCATCTATAGAACCACACAGTGATCATAAAAACAAAGTGAAGCAAAGGTCTGTAAAGGTTCCTTTACCTATGCGACCATACGTCGGACCCGCTCATGCCCCACGCTAATGGGCCACTGGGACCCAGAACCAGAAAGCCAGGGAGAAAAGGAAGTGGGTTGTGGGTTCCTGCAAGTAACTTGGAGATATCAATATGGTTTAATGGGGCTCCTTAAAATTACAAAATTTGTTACATAACAGCCATGCCACTTTCTAGCTGCACGACCAGGGGCAAATTAATTTCTGTGCCCTCATCTGAAAAATGGGGTTAAGTAAACCTAATTGTGAAGCTTAAATGAGATAATTCATCTAAAAGTAAGCTAATTATGTTACTATTACAGCAACGTCCCCCCTCTCCCTGTTATGTCTTCACTCAATCAAAACAATTCATGACTTACCACTGTATCCTAAGAAGGTTACGTAGATATAATAGCCCACTGCCACCAACCACAAGGTATTTCCAACAAAATATCCAATAAATGTGTCTGTCAGGATAACATCTGTGGAAGAGATATGCACACTGAATCTCTTTTTAGTGCATACAATGGTGACTTTTTGATGATCGTTTAAGAAGTAACTGCTACTTACGGTTAATGAAGAAAAGCTGGATAAAATGCAGAATGACTAAGAGAGGATAAAAAGCATTCAGATGCACATCGAAGGCATAGCCCCACTCCACATCATAGTCTCTGCTTTGCCGTTTCACTAAATACTTGTTAGAGATAAACCTGAAGAGCAAAATTAAAATTTCTTTCATAATACAATAAAGTTAATTCCATATTAAATATTTACTGACTACCTTCTGTTTACCAAGCGGTGAACAAAATAGATCTCTGCCTTCGATCTAGCTGGAGTTGTCAGATGGCATTATGGAGAAAAATTAAGCAGTAAGAAGGACAGAAAATACAAAGTTGAAATGCAGTGTTAAATAGGATACTCCTACGAAGGAAACATCTGGGTCAAGACCCAAGGGTGGGAATGGGAATGAGGTGGGGCAGAGCATTCAGGCAGAGGGGAGTCTGGACACAGGAGTGGAGGAGGTGGACGAGTACAGAGGTGGTGGCAGGGGGCTTGGCCTGTTGGGAGGGCTGGGTGAGGAGACCAGTGTGCCTGGAACAAGTGAGAAAAGTAGCAGGAAATGAGGCTGGAGCCTGTAGCCATTTTAAGACCTTTGGACTTTTATTCTCCATAAAATTAGGAGTCACTGGAGTTCCCAGAAGGGTGTCTGACTCACTACTGTGACTGCTGATCTGAGAACAGACTACATGGACAAGAGGGGAAACAGAGACACCAGTTGGGAGGCTACTGTGAGAAAGAGCTGAGCAGGGTGGTAGCAGCGGAGGTGCTGACGTGGGGGAAATGAACAGTCAAGAATGACTGAGAGATTTCTGCCTGAAACCAATGGAAGACTGAGCTGCCATGAGCTACCGTGGGTCCGGCTGCAGAAAGAGCGCTTTGGGGCAGTACAGGAGTCTGGATTTGGACCTATCATGCTGAAGATGCCCGTTAACATGGAGTAAGAAGTATATAAAGTCTGGAATTTAGAGGAGAGGTCGAAAATGGAGATATAAATTCATCCATGTATAGATGATATTTAAGGCCATAGGCCTAAGACCCCTCCCCAAAGAATGAATCCAGACACAGAATAGGTCCAAGGCCTAACACCTAATAGGTCACCTCTCCATTAAAAGATCAAGGAATCAAGAGGAACCAGTAAGGGAAGAGCACCAGTGACCTATCTAGCCATAAAAACAATTCTTCAAGCCTCTGTCAGTGTTCTACAGCATGGCCTATGAATTCAGTTAAATGATCGGTGAATGAAAAGTAAAATACCCATGTATCAGAAAACTAGACCTTCAAAGGGAAATAACAAAAAGGATCATTTGTATTGTAAACACAACTGCAGAAATTCAGTTTTATCTGTGTGATTTCATTTCAAGGGTACAGTTAAAATGCTATGCCTACAGTGGAAATAGAAAAATAAGCAAGGGGTAGAACATAGTACAGTACTAATAAAACAGTTCCGTACACAGTTACCTGAAAATACCAAAATAATATAGCTTTGTTTGAACAAACTCTTAACTTACCAAAACATCTTCCATTTTAGCCAAGAACATGTGCCATTAAAAGAACAGAACAAGCATTTAGCTCACTACCCAAGAGCTCCTATTTCATGCTGCTCCCCCCACTGCTTATCCCTCACATGGGCACTTCTGTCCTCAGTCTGAGTCTTCCCTTGGGAACACAGACATTCCTTCTGGGAAAGCTCAAGACATCTGTGGTTTTCAGCTCCCACCTCCACATTAATGATGCCAGTCATATCCTCCTCTTGGCCCAGACTGTGGTAGGTTCAGAGTCCTCTACCCCACTGTCTGCTGTACCTTTATTTCCACCAAATCCTCAAGCCCCCAGAACTCAGCACGTCTAACATGGAATGCTTCATCTGCACCTGCCACTCTTCCCTAACCCTCATCAAATCCAATTATCACAGGATGCTCAGGATATTCTCTGATCCATCTCTCTCCTCTCCTCCTGAGTTCACCGCGCTGTCTGGGCCTGCTCGACTCTTGTGCAGACCCCCACCTCCCTTCCACTCCCTAACCAGCACATGCAAGCTATGCGGTGAAGTATTATTATTATTTCTGAACTGCACTGAAGGCCAAATTCTACCTATCTTCCCTGAGCTGGTGTCACCCCGCGCTACCAGACCCAGTATGCTGCTCCTGACTGCCATGCCTATGCATTTGGTACCAGGAATCAATGATCCCACCTCCCCCAGACACCTCCTCCTGCTGGTTCCTGTGGCACCTCTAGGATGACAGCAACCACATGTCATCATTTCTAACACAATTCACAACACAATGCAACACAATGTAGCTTTTGAGAAATATACCATGTCAGTCATTTCCTTTTTTTTTTTAATAAGTAGGCTCCACATCCAGCATGGAGCCCAACATAGGGCTTGCACTCAAAATCCTGAAATCAAGACCTGAGCTGAGATCAGAAGTTGGACACGTAACCAACTGAACCACCCAGGCGCAGCCCCCCGAGTCCTTTTCTATTTAACTGAAACCGTAATATGGACTCACACTAAAGCTGCTAAACTCCGGAATGCCTTGGTTTCTGTGGCCCTCCAGAGTCAATGCGTTCACAGTAGAATGCCTGCTACAACCTATTCCTTTGAAAGCCTTATTTACTGAAATTGTTTCATATGCCATGTTTTTTATAATGAATACATAACTTCTCTTAGTTAGTAGTAGTCTTTTTAAGCCAGATTTTGGAATTCCAAATTACTGACACATAGCATTTACTGACTACCAAGCACATACAACACGTATAAGGAGTTACAAATGGAAACAACACACTGGTATCAGAGGTTATAGTCTCAGGACTTTGTTGAAAATATTAATAGCCACTATTTATTGAGCACTTCCTATATGCCAGGTACTTTTCACACCACAATCTTTTCAAATACCTTACAAATTAGATAACTAACTCCATTTTACAAAAGAGACTGGGACTAAGAGTTACAGTAAATGAGCTGGCATTTGAACCTAGGCCTCCCTGTGACTAAAATTTCCACACTGTTTTCTCTGATACACAATGACCATGACCCCTACTCAACCACCAGCCTTTTATGAGCTCACCTGACACATCCACTCCCCTCATCTGGCATGCCAACCATATAAGAGCCTGGATCTATGAAAAAATGGAGAAACCAAATGCTGGAATTAAACACTTCTACTCAGTACACTACCATCGTTAAACCAAACCCAGAAGTGAGACTGCATACCTGTTCAATAAAACCTGTGTGTGTCTCAGCGAAAAGGCACCGAAAGTTCAACAAATCCTTTTTCAAATGTACTTCATTTGATGTCTGATATTCAGAGTAAGATTCCATGAAATAACCCTCTATAGCTTAAACATCTAGAAGTGACCCACTGACAAATACAGGAGAAAACCATGCCATCAGCCAAACAACTTAAGCAGAACTGGCTAACTGCATAACATTTTTGCAAAACCAGAGACTTTGTTAATATGATATAATCATTATTTCAGTTCACTTATTTGCTGCACTCTGACAATACAGACCACCCCTTAGAGTATTTTCTGATACAAATAGTGACTTGCTTTCAGGAGACAGGGTCCAAGATGGTGATGGAGGAAGACCCTGAATTCCCCTCCATGGACAAACCAAATCTACACCAACATATAGAGTAATTCCTCTGGAAAAAGAACTGAGGGCTGACTGAACAGCTTCTGCGCAACAAAGGACAGAGGGACCACAAAGAGAACAGAAGAGATGGAGACATAGTAACAACAGGAACCTCACCTGGACACTGCAAACTGCAGAGGGGAGGAACAGAACCAAGGAACCAGGAACAGATTCTACCACCCTAAGGCATGGAAAAAAGCCTCAGTTTCAAAGGGCAACTAGAATTCAAAGGAACCAGCCCTTGAGTGTCTGCCGAACAGCTGGGACTTGAGGAAATAGTCTCCAGTGGTCAGAGGGCTGGCAAGTGCCACTGTATATGTTCTCTCCCTCCCCCAAGCCCAACACTGACACACAGATGGGAGTGGGACACGGCCACCCTAGCTGGCCTGGCACTTCACTAAACCCTGGGACCCTAGCCCACATCAGCCCAAGCCCCACTGAGGCACACACAAAAAAGCAGAGGTTTAAAAGACAACTAGGATATAAAAAGAAAACTAACCCTCAGCCAAACGGCCAAGGCCTGTGGGAACACATTCCAGGGCCAAAGGGGCTGGTGAGCACCCTGTTTATGGCCCCCAACTTGCCTGATCACTCAGACTAGAACAGGGTATAACTAACTGGCCAGCACTTTAGGGAGCCCCACACCCCTAGCACACAGCAACTTTAGCTCAATTCTCCTACTAAGGTCCCCACTGTGTAGAGCGCCCTGGGACCACCAGCCTGAGCCCACTTCGACTCCAGCTGGTCCATCAGGGCAATCCCCATGTAGAGTGCCCCAGGACACCCCCAGCCCTGCCCACTTCAGCTTCAGCTGTCCCACTAGGGTACACCCTGTGTGGGACACCCAGAGACCCCACTCCAGCCCATGCCCACTACAGCTCCAGCCAGCCAAAGCCAGCAGGCATACACAGTCTGTATGGGACAGTCCTACATAAGACCAATCCTTCAAGACGAGGAAAAGTAGCTGTTCTGCCTAATTCACAGAATCAAATACATAAAATAAAACAAAATAAGGAGGCAGAGGAATATACTCCAAGTGAAAGAACAAGATAAACAACGTACCTGATAAATAGTTCAAAGTAATGGTCAACAAGAAGCTCACCAGACTTGAAACAAGAGAGGGTGAACCTAGTGAGAACTTCAACAGATAGAATATCTAAGAAAGAACCAAGCAGAGCTGAAGAATACAGTCACTGAAATGAAAACAACACTAGAGAGTAACAGCAGCAGATTAAAGGACACAGAAGAACGGATGAGCGATGTGGAAGGCAGGAAATGGAAAGCAACCAAACTGAACAAAAAGAAGTAAGAATTAAAAACAAAAATAAGAATAGCTTAAGGAGTCTTTGGGACAATTTCAAGCATATTAACATTTTCATTATAGCGATCCCAGAAGGAGAAGAGAGAAAGGGGCAGAAAACTTACTTGAAAAAATAATTGCTGGAAACTTCTCTAACCACGGGAAAGAAACAGACATCCAGGTCCAGGAACACAGAGAACCCTAAACAAGATGAACCCATGAAGGCTCACACCAGTGCAAATAATAAATAAAATGTCAAAGATTAAAGATAAAGAGAGAATCTTAATGCAGCAAGAGAAAAACAACTAGTTATATACAAGGAAAGGCCAATAAGGCATGCAGCTGATTTTTCAATAGAACCTTGCAGGCCAGAAGGCATGATATATTCAAAGTGCTGAAAGGAAAAAACATACAACCAAGAATACTCAATCCAGCAAGGTTAACATTCAGAATTGAAGGAGAGAGAGAGTTTCCCAGACAAACAAAAGCTAAAGGAGTTCACCCACCACTAAATTGGCCTTGAAATGTTAAAGGGATCTCTTTAAGCAAGGAAAAAAAAAAAAAAAAGGCCACAATTAAAAGAAAAATGTGAAAAAAATTTCACAAGTAAAAGCAAATATACAGTAAAAGGAGTAGATCACTCACTTACAAAGCTAATATGAAGCTTAAAAGACAGAAGTAGTAAAACCAATTATATCTAAAAATTAAAGGACTTAGAAAAAAAGATGGAAAATATGACATAAAACATGGAGGGGGGCATAAAAGTGTAGTAGTTTTAGAATGTATTCCAACTTAAGTGACCATCAACTTCCTAGAAACTGCTATATAAATAGAATGTTATATATGAGCCTCATAGTAAACACAAACCAAACCCTATAATAGAAACAAAAAATAGAGAAAAGAATCTAAGCACAACACTAAAAAATGGCATCAATTACAAGGAAGAGAACAAGAACAGGAACAGAAGAACTACAAAAACAAGCAAAAAACCAACAAGACAGAAATAAGTACATAACTATGAATAACTACTTTCAATGTAAATGGTCTAAATGCTCCAATCAAAAGACAGGGCATATTGTAAGTCTAGCCACAGCAATCAAACAACAAAAAGAAATAAAAAAGCATCCAAACTGGTAAGGAAGAAGTCAAACTTTCACTCTTTGCAGATGACATGATACTCTGTATAGAAAACCTGAAAGCCTCCACCAAAAAAACTGCTAGAACTGATACATGAATTCAGTAAAGTTGCAGGATACAAAATCAATATACAGAAATTTGTTACATTTCTCTATACCAATAATAAAGTAGCAGAAAGAGAAATTAAGAAAACCCATTTGCAAAAATCCCAAATAATAAAGATACCTAGTAATCAAACAGGTGAAAGACCTCTACTATGAAAACTATAAAACACTGATGAAAGAAACTGAAGACAACACAAAGAAATGGAAAGATATTCCATGTTCATGGATCAGAAGAACAAATATTGTTCAAATACTCATACTATTTTTGTTCATACCAAAGCAATCTACACACTTAATGCAATCTCTATCAAAATACCAACAGCATTTTTTACACAATCCAAAAATCTGTATGGAACCACAAGAGACCCTGAATAGCCGAAGCCATCTGAAAAAAGAAAAACAAAGCTGGAGGTATTACAATTCCAGATTTCAAGTCATACTACCAAGCTGTAGTGATCAAGACAGTAAGACACTGGCACAAAAACAGACACACAGACCAATGGAACAGAATAGAAAACCCAGAAATGAACTCACAACTATATGGTCAATCTTTGACAAAGCTGGAGAGAAAGACAATCTCTTCAACAAATGATGTTGGGAAAACTGGACAGCTATATGTAAAAGAATGAAACTGGACCACTTTCTTTTATCACACAAAAATAAATTCAAAATGTATTAAAGACCTAAATGTTAAGACTTGAAACCATAAAAATCCTAGAAAACATCCAGGCAGTAACTTCTCTGACAATGGCCATAGCAACTTCTTCCTAGATAGGTCTCTTGAGGCAAGGGAACAAAAGCAAAAATAAACTATTGGGACTACATCAAAATAAGAAGCTTCTGCATAGTGAAGGAAACAAAACTAAAAGGCAACCTACTGAATGGGAGATATTTGCAAATGACTTATCCGATAAAGCCAAATATATAGCCATACATATTAGCCAAATATATAAAGAATTCATAAAACTCAACACCCCAAAAATCAATAATCCAATTAAAAAGTGGGCCAAAGACGTGAACAGGCATTTTTCCAAAGAAGACATCCAGATGGCCAACAGACAAATGAAAAGATGCTCAACATCGCTCATCACCAGGGAAATGCAAGCCAAAACTACAATGAGATATCACCTCACACCTGTAAGAATGGCTAAAATCAACAACACAAGAAACAACAGGTGTTGGCAAGGATGTGGAGAAAAAGGAACCCTCGTGCATTGTTGATGGGAATGCAAACTGGTGCAGCCACTCTGGAAAACAGTATGGAGGTTCCTCAAAGTTAAAAATAGAGCTACCCTACCATCCAGGAATTGCACTACTAGGTATTTACCAAAAGAATACAAGCACTAATTTAAAGGGATACATGCACCCTTATGTTTATAACAGCACTATTTATAACAGCCAAGATACGGAAGCAGCCCAGTGTCCATGGATTGATGGATGGATAAAGAAGATGTGGTGTATATGTATGTGTGTGTGTGTGTGTGTGTGTGTGTGTATACACACACACACAATGGAATATTATTCAGCCATAAAAAAAGGAATGAAATCTTGCCATTTGCAACAATATGGATGGAGCTAGAGAGTATAATCCTAATGAAAACAGGCCAGAGAAAGACAACATATGATTTCACTCATGTGGAATTTATGAAGCAAAACAAGCAAAGGAAAAGAAAAAAGAGACAGATTAAGAAAAAGACTCTTAATTATAGAGTGCACTTGTGATGAGCACAGGGTGATGTACGGAAGTGTTGAATTACTATACCATACACCTGAAACTAATGTAACACTGTGTGATAACAGGAATTAAAATAAAAACTTAAAAAAAAAAAAAAAAGAGAGGCGCCTGGGTGGCTCAGTTGGTTAAGTGACTGCCTTCGGCTTGGGTCATGATCCCAGGGTCCTGGGATGGAGCCCCGCATCAGGCTCCCTGCTCAGTGGAGAGCCTGCTTCTCCCTCTCCCGCTGCCTCTTCCCCTGCTTGTGCTCTCTCTCTCTCTCTGTCTCTGACAAATAAATAAATAAAATCTTAAAAAAAAAAAGACACAGGGCAACTGAATAGGTAAGAAAACAAGACCCAGCTATATGCTGACAAGACTCACTTCAGACCTATGGACACATACAGACTGAAAGTGAAGGGATGGAAAAAGATATTCTATGCAGATGGAAGCCAAAAAAAAAAAAAAAAAAAGCCAGAGTGGCAGTACTTCTTTCACACAAAATATGCTTTAAAACAAGGACTGTAACAAGAGACAAAACAAGGCATTACATAATGATAAAGGGTTCCATCAACAAGAGAATGTAACAATTACAAATATCTATATTTAACCAACATAGGAATACCCAAATACATAAAGCAAATACTAACAGACATAAACATAGAAATTGATAGTAATACAAAACAGGGGACTTTAACACCCCACTTACATCAACGGATAGATCATCCAGACAGAAAATCAATAAGGAAGGAGAGGCTTTCGACAACATATTAGACATATATATGCAAAATATTCCATCCCAAAACAAGAATACACAATCTTTTCAAGTCCATATAAAACATTCTCCAGAACAGATCACATCTGACCCATAAAACAAATCTCAATAAATTTAGGAAGATCGAAATCATATCAAGCATCTTTTCCAACCACCTGGTATGAAACTAGAAATCAATTACAAGAAAAAAAAAACTGGAAAAAAACCACAAATATGTGAAGGCTAAACAGCCTGCTACTAAAATACAACAACAAAACCAAAGAGGAAATAAAAAAATACCTTGAGACAAATGAAAATGGAAAAAAAATGTTCCAAAAATCTGTGGGACACAGCAAAAGCCAGTTCCAAGAAGGAAGTTCTAATAGGCATACCTCAAGAAAAAACAAAAATTTCAAGTAATATAACTTTACACCTAAAGATATGAGAAAAGATGACAACCAAACCTAAAGTTAATAGAAGTAAGAAAGTAATAAAAATCAGAGTAAAAAGAAATGAAATAGGAACTGAAAAAATAATAGAACAGATCAATGAAACCAAGAGCTGGTTCTTTGAAAAGATAAATGAAATTGATAGGACACTCAGCTAGAGAAGAAAAGAGACAGAACCCAAATAAATTAAAATCAGAAATGAAAGAGAAGTAACAACCTACACCACAGAAATACAAAGGATTACAAGAGATTACTATGAAAAGTTATATGACAACAAGTTAGACAACCAAGAAGAAATGGATAAATTCCTAGAAATATACAATCTTCCCAAACTGAACCAGGAAGAAATACAAAATCTGAATATACATATTATTACAAGTAAATGAATTTGAATTGGTAATCAAAATACTCCCAACAAACAAAAGTCCAGGACCAGATGGTTTCATGGGTGAATTCTATGAAACCTAGAGTTAACACCTATTTTCTTAGTTAACACCTATTCTTCTGAAACTATTGCAAAAAATAGAAGAGGAAGGAAAATTTTCAAATCAGTTCTATTAGGCCAGCATTACCCCGGTACCAAAATCAGACACAGACATTACAAAAAAAGGAAAAGTATAGGCTAATATCCTTGATGTACGAAGATCTAAAAATACTCAACAAAGTATTAGCAAACCAAATTCAATAATACATTAAAAGGATATTCCACTTGATGAAGTAGGATTTATTCCAGGGATGCAAGCATGATTCAATATGTACAAATCCATCAATGCAATACATGTTAACAAAATGGAGGATAAAAAACATATGATTATGTCAATAGATGCAGAAAAAGCATCTAACAAAATTCAACATTAGTTCATGATAAAAACTCTCAATAAAATGGGTTGAGAGGGAATGTACCTAACATAATGAAGGCCATATATGACAAACCCACAGCTAACATCATACTCAATGGTGAAAGGCTGAAAGCTTTTCTTCTAGGATCAGGAACAAAAGAAGAACATACACTCTCACCACTGTTCCTTAACATAGTACTGGAATTCCTAGCCACAGCAATCAGACAAGAAAAAGAAATAAAAGGCATCCAAATTGGTAAGGAAGAAGTACAACTGTCACTATTTGCAGATGACATGATACTCTATATAGAAAACCTAAAAAACTCCACCAAAAAAATATTAGAACTAATCAATGAATTCAGTGAAGTTACAGGACACAAAATTAATATACAGAAATCCGTTGTGTTTCAATACACTAATAATGAAGCAGCAGAAAGAGAAACTAAGAAAATAATCCCATTTACAATTGCATAAAAAAAAATACCTAGGGATAAATTTAACCAAGGAGATAAAAAACCTATACTCTAAAAACTGTTAAGACACTAATGAAAGAAATTGAAGAGGACACAACACATGGAAAGATACTCCATGACCATGGATTGGAAGAACCAATATTGTTAAAATGTCTATACTACCCAAAGCAATCTACAGGTTCAATACAATCCCTATCAAAACACCAATATTATTTTTCAGAGAACTAAAACAAAGAATTCTAAAATTTGTATGGAACCACAAAAGACCCCAAATAGCCAATGCAATCTTGAGAAAAAAAACAAAGCTAGAAGCATCACAATCCAGATATCAAGATATACTACAGAGCTGTAGTGATCAAGACAGTATGGTACTGGCACAAAAACAGACAGATCAGGGGCGCCTGGGTGGCTCAGTCAGTTAAGTGACCTACTCTTGATTTTGGCTCAGGACATGATCTCAGGGTCATGAGATCAAGTCCCCTGTTGGGCTTCACGTGGGCATGGAGCCTCCTTAAGATTCTCTCTCTCTCTCTTTCTCTCCCTCTGCCCCCCAACCCCTGCGTGCTCTCATGCTCTCTAAAAAAAAAACACAAAACAAAACCAGACAGATCCATATATAGACCCAAAAAATAAACTAACACTTATATGGTCAATTAACTTATGACAAAGGAGAAAAGCATATACAATGGGGAAGACAGGCTCTTCAATAAATGGTGTTGGAAAAACTGGACAGTTACATGCAAAAGAGTGAAAATGGACCACTTTCTTACACCATACACACAAAAATAAATTCAAAATAGATTAAAGAACTAAATATGAGACATGAAGCCATAAAACTCTTAAAGAAGACATAAGCAGTAATCTTTTGGACATTGGCCTCAGCAACATTTTTATGGATCTGTCTCCTCAGGCAAGGTAAACAAAAGCAAAAATAAACTATTGGGACTACACCAAAATAAAAAGCTTTGCATAGCAAAGGAAACCATGAACAAAATAAAAAGGCAACCAAGTGAATGTGAGAAGAGATTTGCAAATGATACATCTGATAAAGGATTAGTATCCAAAATATATAAAGAACCTACATAACTCAACACTAAAAAAAATCCAATTAAAAAATGGGCATAGGAACAGAATAGACATTTTTTCAAAGACATACAAATGGCCAACAGACCCCATGAAAAAATGCTCAGCATCACTCATCATCAGGGAAATGCACATCAAAACCACAATGAGGTATCTCCTCACACCTGTCAGAATGGCTAGTATCAAAAAGATAAGAAAAAAACAGTGTTGGCAAGGATGTGCAGAAAAGGGCACCCTTGTGCACTATTGGTGGGAATGTAATCTGGAGCAACCACTGTGGGAAAACAGTATGGAGGTTCATCAAAAAATTAAAAACAGAAATACCATATGATCCAGCAATACCAGTACTGGGTATTTATCCAAGGAAAATGAAAACACTAATTTGAAAGGTTACATGCACCCCTATGTCTACTGCAACATTATTTACAATAGTCAAAATATGGAAGCAACCTAAGTATCCATCAATAGTTGGATGGATAAAGAAGAAATGGGGTGTATATACATTCATACACACGTACACAAAAACACACACACAATGGAATATTACTTGGTCATAAAAAAGAATGAGATCTTGCCATTAATGACAACATGAATGGACCTAGAGGGTATAATGGTATGCGAAATATGTCAGAAAAGACAAATACCGTATCATTTCACTTACATGCAGATCTAAAAAACAAAATGAACAAAAAACAGAAACAGGTTCATAAATATAGAAAACAAACTGGTAGAGGAGATGGAGTTGAAGGAATGGGTGATATAGGTGGAGGGGATTAAGAGGTACAAACTTCCAGTTACAAAATAAATCAGACACAGAGATAAAAGGTAGAGCATAGGGAATATTGTCAATATTATAACACTGTATGGTGACAGATGGTAACTATACTTATCTTGATGAGCATTTCATAATTTATATAACTGTCAAATCACTATGCTATACACCTAAAACTAATATAACATTGTATGTCAACTATACTTAAATAAAAATTTTAATTCATGCTTTCAGTTCATATATCTTGTTTCAATTTTCATCAGCCACTGTATCTCTAAAGGAAGGAAATGCAGGCTCTACAGCAGTACTTAAAAAAACAAAGTTCTAGGGCGCCTGGGTGGCTCAGTCGGTTAAGCGGCTGCCTTCCGCTCAGGTCATGATCCTGGAGTACCGGGATCGAGTCCCACGTCAGGCTCCCTGCTCAGCAGGGAGTCTGCTTCTCCCTCTGACTCTCCTCCCTCTCATGCTCTCTGTCTCTCATTCTCTCTCTCGCAAATAAATAAAATCTTAAAAAAAAAACAAAAAAACAAAGTTCTAGTACTTACCACATTAAAGTTGATATGAGCAGACCAACGCCTACACAATCTATGAATACAACCCAAAGGAGCAGCTTTATCGTCTCAAAAAATCCCATGTCCAGAACAAAGCCAAATCCTATAGTGGACACTGAAAGAAAGATTTACATGATAAATTCAGGCACTCTGCTAGGTTCTGGGGATATGGGTGGGGCAAGTCCCTGCCCTTCAGATGCCCACGTGTGTAATGGAGGAAACAGTCATGTAAACAAAACCCCAAAGATGTGTTATATGTATATAGAATTGAGAAATACAGACTACCCTAGAACACAGAATGGCTACTGAACTAACTGTAGTTTACTGTAGAGGCCCCCGTCTGTGGTTCCCCAGGGTAGTCCCAACATTTAAAAGACCACTAATTCTGAACAGGCATTCACATATTTAAGTCCAGATAAAGATAAAAAAAATCTTACACATTTACACCCTAGGGTGGTTAGGACTCTCTCACTACATTATTGGAGAACTTAAAAGTAGTTTCTCAAGTTCACATCGGTACTTTTAGAACTCACTCTAGATTTGCCTGTGAAATGCAATGTCCCATCATGATATTCCTTTTCACAGTAAGTTTGCATTTGGTATCAATTTATTTATCACAGCAGTTAAAAGACATGGAGTGACTCTGTCCTCTGCTTTTCAAAATTCCGAGGAAACAATTTACTCTGGCATCCGCTTGGGACCTTTAGAACCAGAAAGAATACAACATTCTTTCCTGTGAGATTTTTGAGGCTTCAGAAAGGAAGGACAGCTTCAAATATCCCAAATTCTGACCCACGATATAACAAAAGATTCTGCAAGTGACAAGTACAATCTAAAACACTCAGTTTGGGGGCGCCTGGGTGGCTCAGTCGGTGAGGCGTCTGCCTTTGGGCTCGGGGTCCTGGGATCAAGCCCAGCATGGGGCTCCCTGCTCAGCAGCAAGCCTGCTTCTCCTTCTCCCTCTGCCCCTCCCCCTGCTTGTGCTCGCTCGTGCTCACTCGCGCTCTCTCTCTCACATAAATAAATAAAGTCCTTAAAAAAAAGCCACTCAGTTTGTTCTTCAACTCTACTGTAGACAAACTAACACTTACCACAGAGCCAAATACTTAACAGGACCAAGAAAGCAGGGTCATCTCTGGCCCACTGATCCTTTGTCTGCTTTCGATAATGAAAATTTCTATAAACTCTCTGTGGGGAAGTAAATAGGTAGAGCATCTGCCATGCAGCAAACTCAAAGTCCATCTGCCGAAAACGAAAAAGTCTTCTCAGGTATTTGTAGCGTTTTGCTCCAGCTGTGTGTCTTGCTGCATCCCTGGAGTTCAACGCTCCGTTCCCCTGCACTGGAGAATTCACTGAAATACTTGGTAACATCTTCCTAGGTGGAAGAAAAAAATTCTTTTAAAAGTAATCTTAAGAAACTATTGGCTGCCAACAACCTCTTCTGAGATATTTAGGAGGGATGTCATCTTACATTTCTTCCACAATCCTTGATAAGAGTCAGGGGTCAAAAGCTAATGGAGGTGGTTCTGAGGCTTATTTGGGAGCTCAAGAACTGCCCACTGCACTTCAGGCAAGGGCAGCACCACACCCTTCTGAACCTTCATAACACTTCTATAGGGTCCATAAGTTTCCCAAACTTCACTTCTCTCCTCAGGCAGCCCACCCAGGTAGCTACTGTTAACCAGGAGGGAGGGAAGTAGAGAGAGAGGGAAAGGGGGAGGGAGAGAAAGAGAAAGAAAAGCACTAGGAGGTAAAGTGACCCCCTCATGAGCTCAGAGATGGCTATGGAGCCGAAATCCCCTGCTCTTAACCATCAAGTCTTCAAGGGAATCGGTTTTAAAAGCCTATTAGAAACAATGTTACCAATTAGGTAAAATAAATGGCCTATTCACACAGGTCCATCAGTGCAAGACCATCAAGCAACTCTTTCACTGGAATGGGATATAAAAACAAAACTCAAGTCCATAGTGCTTTACTCCCTGAATAGTTCAGCAGAGGGAATGACAGCGTAAGAGTCCGGTGGAATCAATCTGAAGCCCCGTGAGAGCAGGTCACCGTCCAGCCCTCGCGAACAGCCCACTTCCCCGCCCCACACCCTCCACCTCCCAGGCCAATCAGCGCCTCTCCGAGTCCAGAGGCTCCGGGTCAGCCTGGGGCTGCGGGTAAGGTTGCCATATTTAGCAAATAAAAACAGGTAGCCCAGTTACATTCGAATCTCCGATACAGGTATAACTTTTCGTATAACCATGTCCGAAACATTGTGTCGGACATACACTAAAACGTTGACCGTGGTTTATGTGAAATTCAAGTGAAAAAAAACTGGGCATCTTGATTTATATGGCAACCCTACCGCCCACCGAGCAGCCGGACCCGGCTATGGTCACTCCAGGGCCGTGGGCTGTCGGGCCGTGAGGTGCCGGACGAAAAGGCGCCGGGCGAGCCCAAGCCGCGAACGGACGGAGCGGTCCTCAGGTCTCACCTGGAGCCCCGCGGCGGCCTCCAAGGGGTCCAAGCTAGCGCGCCACCTCCGCCCAGCAGCCAAGCCTAGCAGCCGCCGGGCCCACTTCCCTCCGCACAACGTAGCCGGCGCTGTGGGCGCGACGCGTCACGTGCGCCCACTTCCGCCGCGCGCGCGGCCTTTCGGGCCCCGTAGTTTTCCGGGGGCCAGCCGGAAGTTGTTGCTGCGGGCTTCCGGTTCCTGTCCTCCGCGCGTGTCGCTTGCGCCTCAGCAGGGTTGCAGCCATTGCGCACGGAAGCGGGTCTCGGCCGCTGGGGCGGGAGGCACAGTCATGCCCCGGTATTACGAGGACAAGCCGGAGGGCGGCGCGTGCGCGGGCGTGAAGGAGGACCTGGGCGCATGTCTGCTGCAGTCGGACTGTGTGCTCCAGGTAGCGCGGCCGGGCGCCCAGGGTGATGAAACGCCGGAACCGGGGAGGCAGGGCCCGGCGGACTTCTCCCGCTCAGCCTACGGTGGCTGTCTGGAGACGTGACTCAGTTTAATGAACTTAGGCAAATCAGCTTTCGGAGTTTCAGCTCCCTCCGGTGTTAAATTGGGGATAACGAAACCTCCCCTTTGGGTTTTTGTAAAGATAAACCATTTCGATTCAAGAAGCCTTTATTAAATGTTGCCTGCTACTCTGCTAGGTTCTGGAGCTATAAAGGAGAATAAGGCCGGTTTCTTGCGTGCTAGAAAATGTGACTAAATTACCAGAGAATTACATAAACCTGGAACATTGTATTGACTAGTAGTTTCTCCTTTCTCCGTTCAGTTGTGGCTGAATATATACTCTATTTACTTTCTCTTGGTTTGAATTTGTGTCTTAGTCGGAGTTATATACATTCTTGGATAAGTTGTAAACGTAGCAGCTCCATTTTTTTTTTTCCTACTCTTTTGTCTCTTGCTTGCACTATACTTTCCCCTCACTACAACCACGTCTTCTCAATCTGAGTGCAGAGTGGCAAGCAGTAAGGTCCAAAGTTGACTGGGGACCTGGATTCTAGCTTAGCGCCCAACTGAAACGCCAAGTGCCTTTTTCAATTACAGAAGCCTGATGAGGGGGCAGTTGTGTGCAATTATTTTTTGCAATGAGGGGGCAGTTGTGTGCAATTATTTTTTGCATTTGGAGATGTAATTTCAGAAGTTTGCTCTTACTTCAAAGGAAAGACAACCAGCCCAAAATGGACATCCATCGTAATGCTGTATCAGTGTTTCTACTGATTCGTGATTTACGTTTGGTTCACTGATTGTAGCAGTCAGCCAGACTGGCCGCCCCGTTTGTCATAAAACTTGAGTTGTTATGAATTTAGGACGTTCTCTAGTCCCTCTCACACAGATGAGGAAACTGAGGTGCCTTGTCTTCACGCCTCCCTGTGCAGGGCTGTTTCCAATCTGCTGCTTCACTGGTGCAAGTATTCAGTCAGCTCTTAGTAATGCCTGGGAAGTGGCAGGCATGATGCCAGGCCTTGGTGATACTAAGATGAGTTGGTGACAGTCACTGTCCTACATGAACTCAGTCTGATGGGAAGGACAGACATGGAAGGGGCTAAATTCCTGCAGTACGGGTTGTGTAAGCATCTAGTAAATATTTGTTTGATGATTAGATTTAGGCACAAAATGCTGTGGGAAGTGGAGAGCAAATTTTTTGCTTGGGAATTTGGAAAGTTCTCACAGAGGAGGTGACGTTTGATCTGAGTCTTAAAGGTTGAGTAGTAGGTTATCAAGTAAGAGTGGAGAATGTGGTTGAGGGGAGAAGCTCAAGAACAAGAATAACATGGGCAAGTCAGGGAGACGTGACCAGGAGAAGCTAGTGCCCTTTTGGGCCAGGGGGATAGGGAATGTGACAGAAGGCTTGAGAAGAAGGTTGTCATGTGTAAAGGCCCTTGTGTGTTAGAGTGGGGGCCCTGGATTTATCCTGACATTCAGCATCAGGAAGGCCATGGAGATGAGCAATCAAGAGAATAAAGTACACAGTGGGACTGAGGAAAGAAACTCTAGAAATGGAGGAGGATACTGAGGGCAAGAAGGATACCAAGTTTCTTTTTTGTAATAATTTATTTAGCAAACATTTTAAGTGCCAAGCTCTAATTCGGGACACACAGACGATTGGGATATATTCCCTCCTGCATGGAAATTAGATCTCCGGAAAGCTAGAAAACTAGGCAAGATAATGACCAGAACACACAGCACAGACTTTGCTTTACCCAGTTGAGTGTGTGGCCTTAATTGATGTTGGTCATTTAGGAGAACATGGTATTTATAAAAAGTACCTTAAATGGGAGTGTTTACAGTTTGTGTTAAATTCACCCTGACTTCAGGTGGAGTATAAAATGGCAGTACTGAGGCAAAACATTGAGTTTTGCAGATCCAGGACAATATCCCATCTTCTCAGATGGTGTCACTGGCAGCCTACCACTCCCCTCCTAGGGACTCTGAAGACCAAGGGACATTCTGCTGAGGTCTGTGCCCTGTATGACCACTTCATTTATGTAAGATTTAGCTCCTTGTAAAAAGAAGTTAATCTGATCTTTTGGCAGATGGATGCTGTAGTCTCTCCTTGCCAATCTTTAAACCACTGGAAAAGCTGCCTGACCTCACTCTAGGGAGGAATTCAAAATAGGTGCTGCAGTGGGAAATAGTCAAGGAACTGTAGGGCCTTGGAGAAGCTCAGGGTAATGATGATAAGGATGTCTACCCCAGTGGGGCTCGAGAGGAGAAGTAAGGAACAAGCAGATTCAAAAGGCAACTCTTGGGTAGACTTCTTAGGGTTTTATGACTCCTGGAGGATCAAAAAGATCAAAACTATGCCCAAGAAACCTCAGTCACAGGTTATCTCCTTTTTGCCTCCATTAGCAAGCTCCCAGATCTTCTGACTTCATCAGAATTACCTGGAGATGGGGGCAGAGAGCTTAAAAGTATAGATTTCAGTACCTCCCCCCCATAAAAGTATCCCATTTTGATTCTTGGGCACAGCCATGTTTGGGAATCGCTAATCTTGACCTCAGAAGGCAAATAAGCCTGGAAGTGTATTGGTTGGGATATAGGTTCAGGTACATATTACAGAAACCCAAAATAACATTGCCTTAAACAAGATAGCAAATTCTCTCTTTTGCTGTGTGTGTGCTTATAAGTAGGGCCTGGACAGCTCCTCTCAGCCTTCCGTAGACGCAGACACTGTTGATCTTGTGGTTTTAGGTGCTGTGATGGGAGACAGGATGTTATTTTCACACTCGTGATCCAAGATTGCCTAAGACATCATGGTGTGAAGTGAGGGAGGAAGACAGCCACTTGCCTTTAAGGACCAACCCAGAAGTTTTACATTTCAGTTCCTCATATTCCATTGGCTGGAACTTAGTCATATGGCCACACCTAGTTGCAAGGGTGTCTGGGAAATCTAGCCCAGCCATATGCCCCACTAGAAAGGAAGAGTTAAAGGTTAAGGGACAGCTAGCAGTCTGCCATTTGGCATGGAGGTGAAGGCGGATGAATTAACCTATCGCTCTTAGATTTGGTGTATGTAGCTGGATCTTCCCATAGGCAGGTGGCAGTATGGCGTGAAAACTTAAGAAAAAGATGGCATCTTAGATACAGTTTGGGGAAGCATCACTTTATAGTTCTAGTCTTTTGTATAGTTTTATTTACTCTCATCTGCCCTCATATCGTTCATGTGGGCAACACACATCCCATCAGCAACATCTCATGACAGAGTTTTGGGGAGGAACATAGTGCGAGGAAGCTTGCTACTCTGTTCTGATTCACTTTTGAGATTCACTTTAATGGTAGGTGACCATTAAAATCAAGAACCTAAGCAGACAGACTAGAAAGTGGCAAGATTCCAGAGGATCAGGAATGCCACAGATGTGGTACCCTGGAGTGTTTTTCACAAGTAAAAACTAGAAGTGTGACTGGCACTTGCAAGATAAAGGTTTGGAGGAGTGGGTGCAGGGTGGGGTTGAGGTGTCAGAATCTGCTTGAAGGGAAATCCCTGATGATGAAAAGCAGGTGAAATTGGGGTTACGTTTTTCCTGGTGCATGAACGCACCAGATGTTTCTATTTAAGTAGCAAGTATTCTAGGTTCCTTATTAACATCTGGTGT
Source organism: Leptonychotes weddellii (assembly GCF_054177405.1). NCBI lineage: Eukaryota > Metazoa > Chordata > Mammalia > Carnivora > Phocidae > Leptonychotes > Leptonychotes weddellii. The sequence goes on from NC_138378.1 coordinate 52,490,555, forward strand.
TCAGTACCACACTAAAAATGTTCTGATTTTAGGGCACCTAATTCTGGCTGGTGAGCTTTTAAAATTAACACTGAACAGGGTCATTTTTATTTTCAGACAAAACTGCTTGACCCATTTTACACTGAAACTCACCTTGAGTAGGAAGCATTCATCATTTTCATTTATACTGCCAAGCACTGCCTAAGGCTGTTTATAAGCAGTACATGTCTTATTTCTTCAATGAAAATAATGTTAAGGTTTTGATTCTTTTTCCTTCACAAATTGCATATCACAGTTGGATCTCATTAAACCTCAGATAATTCAGAACACTTAAGTTCAGACTACTTTTTCCAGATGTTGTTTTATATATTTGCATTCCTGGGAACCAGACCCCTTTCGCACCTGTCCCAGTCTCTCCCTCTCCACCCCCCCAGCGCTCCTCTCTGCTTTGTGATGTGCCCACACGGCCAAGCAGCATTTGTACACATACACCTTCTTTGCTACCTGGCTTTAAAAGCCTGGTCTAGGCAGGAAAAAATAACAATAAAAAAAATAAAGCCCTGTCTAGGCAGGAGTAGCTAGGATTTATTTTTTTTAACCTCCCTTTAACTGATCTAGAACCATTCTGAGTTTTTTGTTTTTGTTTTTTTAAATAAGTTAGTCCTTGAGGGTTTAGTGAATAGGCAACGTAGCAGGATAGGGCATCCAAAAAGAAATTTTGCTGCAATTCAATTTTAATCTTGCCGTTCTGAATTGTGAAGTATATTATTTGTAGATGCTTCCATGTTTCAACATACTGCTGTTGTGTTACGTTATATATACAGCAGTGTATTTCTTCAAAATATTTTAAGATCATGAAGAGGTAGTATTAAAATTTTTATTCCATATTTACCTTGAAAAAAATAACTAAATTTTAGCTCTTACCTAGTTTTGCAGTTGTTACTTTGTCAAGTCTAATTTTTAAGTTATAGTTTAAAAACTGTTATTATTTAAGAATCAGAAATAAGCATTTCTCCTGTGAGTGTTCTTGTAGCAGCGTCCTACCTTAACGGCAGAAAGGGAAAGGCTTAGTCCACTTTTCTTCTTAACCTCCTTTTGAACTTTCACTGCTTAAAGAGTTCATTCCACATCAGGCCCAGGCAGATCTTCTCTCACAAATATATGTAAGTTCTGTTCACATCTCCCTTTCCTCTTCCAATTCCACTCGGTTGTGCTTCTCAGACTAGAGAACTTGACTTTTGGGGGGTGTTGGGGTGGGAAAATGAAGAGATGCGCTGGAGGTAAAATGGCTTGCATTAAAAGGATATAACTGGAGGCTTTTTAAAGCCACTTGATAGGACCTTCCAGAACAAACCGTCCCGTTTCCCACTAGAGCAGGCCTGATTTCTCATATGCACGTGCATGCGTACACATATACCCATACTCTCTCTCCTTCTCTCACACACACACTACTTTCTTCTGTCTTGAGGAATTCTGAAGTATAAAAAAATTTAAAACCACTGAAGAAATCCCATTACTACTTTCACTTTTGCTCTTTCTCTTTCTTACCCGTAAGGAGCTAAAAATACCGGTTTCAAGATTTTTATATAAACATTTTAAAGAAAATTATCCCATGGACACTAGTGTGTTCAAGAACTGAAGTGCTCCAGAATTACTTGATACATCTTTTTATTCTATCCTGTTCTCCCTAAACATCAATAGTCAAAATGAATTACAAAATATTTTCTCATGTAATTTACTTTTTAAATTTTTTTTTTCCAAAAAGCACTGCTTTCAAAAGGAAAGTGATTTTGTGCTTTGTGAGGAAATCTGCCAGGTATTTACACTGTTTTCTGTGTCCTAGGAAGGAAAATCCCCTCGACAGTGTCTGAAGGAAGGAAACTGCAAAGCTCTGAAATACTCATTTTTTGAATGTAAAAGATCAATGGTAAGAGGTTAAAGCTTTTGAAAAGCTTATGTTAAAAATTAGCTAACTATGGAATGACCTAATAATTACAGATAGGTTGCAGTGAGATCATTCAGAAAAAAGGTTTTAGATAATATTATTTACCTATTACTTATACTTTGACACTGGAAAGAGCCTTCTAGGGAACTTCTGAGCAGATTAATAGATTCTTACAGCCTTTGTCCAAGACTCATTCACTGTTAGTCCTCCTCCAAGATGCAAACTTGCCTCATTTACTGACTTTAAAACCCTCCACCTAGCCCACCATCCTTAAAAGAGGCTGCACCGGGGCGCCTGGGTGGCTCAGTCGTTTAGCGTCTGCCTTCGGCTCAGGTCATGGTCCCGGGGTCCTGGGATCGAGCCCCGCATCGGGCTCCCTGCTCCGCGGGAAGCCTGCTTCTCCCTCTGCCTGCTGCTCTCCCTGCTTGTGTTCCTTCTCTCACCGTGTCTCTCTCTGTCAAATAAATAAATAAAATCTTAAAAAAAAAAAAAAAAAAAAAAGGCTGCACCATGAGGTTGAAGTCAAAGAACATGCAGTCATCTATGAGTAGGTGAAGATTATTAGTCCCCAGATAGCCCAGTGTTATTTAATATTTAAAGATTTCAAATACATTTGAATACTAACCCAAACAAAACTTAATTAAAAAGTTAAGTTTGCTAGAACAACACATATTGAGTGTAGTTCAGAGAAAAAAATAAATGTAACTTGGATTCTACTTGAGAAGAAAATCCTTGCTGGGACCTTAAATGGAACTTTTCTTTTTAATGCCATCTTTATTATTTTTTTTCTTGATAGCACTAACGTTTGCCTTTTTGACTGTACTGGAAACTGGTTTACTTCTGTCATGTAGTGAGACCCTTACCAAAGCTGTGTTTAATTATGTTATACAAAATTGATTTAATTGTACATTTATTTTCAGTTGGATGCCAGATCCAGATTCCGAGGAAGAAAAGGATATTGAAGCTAGTATGCTGAAACCAAAGTGAAAACAACAAGGTTTCTCTGGTCACTTACAACAGAGAAGCCCAAATAGGAGACAGACTTTTTGCTACATCTGGTGGGATGGACCAGTTTTCCCCTCCATGAACACTGCAGAAAATGGATGAGTTCTGTTTTTGGACATGTATAAACTAAATGATTCTCTTGCTCTAAGTTACTTTTGGAAGAAAAATTTAATTGAACAGCTTTGAGCTGGAAGCATCATACTGTGTTTTGGGAATTGTTAGAAAGCTCAAAAAGTGAAAAGATTGTTATTTTCCAACTTGACTCTGCAACCAAATGACACAGTTTGTACATCCTTTGTGAATATTATGAAGGCCACTGATGGGACTGAAAATTGATAACATGCAGTCGGGGGAAAAAATGTCTATTGGGAAAGTTTAGGATAAAGCTTTCTTTTAGTCAATCTGTCCTGTTTAGTTCTAAAATAAATTGTGTTTGAGTCCTTGGAGAAGAAATGCTTCATTTGCACTAATTCACTAGAGTAACAACCTCAAAGCTTTAATATTAACATCATATAATAGGCATAGCTGGATGCAGATGTCTGATTTTGTTGCCGGGGCTCCTGGCCTCCATCTTGTGACTGTTTTCCTCTGCTTCCGGCTTCATTTTTGGGCTAGTCCTGTCTCTACATAATGGGAAAGAGGCCAGGCAGCCAAAAGTACACATCCTTAAGATCTGTGATCCAAAAAGAAGAGAGCTAACCTCCTTTTCTAGGGTCCACTAATCAAATCCTACAAAAGAACTGTTATCTTCCCTGGACCACCTGCCCTTTAATTAGACCAGTCCCTGTGGGAAAAGGGAAGAGGCCCCATGATGTTGGCCAGGCTTGGGTCTTATGCACTGTAATGGGTAAACCCCAACAGAATCACACTGGATGTCTGATGGGCCTTATCCCAAAAGGAAAGGATTCAGAGCAAACTGAAACAATAGATGTTCATAGACAAAGCAGGAGTGAAAACCAGGAAATGATTGAAAAAGTTTAGAATCACAGTACTTTAATTCTGATCACTTAATACAGTCGAGAATCAAATATGAATCCAAGTTTCATCTCTCTTCAGTACTGAAAAATAATGAAGAAGCTATGCTTCTTCATACAGCCATGGTTCTTTGGAGTTCAAGTGGTCAAGGTGTTCTGTAGCTCACCTGCTTTTTTAAAGGCTTACCTGAAGTGAGAATTGCACACCGGTCCTTGTGGCAGAGTGTCACTGGGGTCTCTTGTGTGGTGTGTGTGTGTACAGCTTCTCACTGGGAAAGGGAAAATGATGGGTGGTTTTTGTTCTTCCCCCAGTAACTCCTGTATACTTATTTAAGTGCTCCAACTTTTACTAAAAGAACTTTGATAAGAAACTCAAATTATTTTATAGAACCCTCAGTTTTTAGTAATAGCTTTATTGAGAGCTTCGTTTGGAGAAATTCACATTCTGTAAGATTCACACTTAAAGCATACAATTCAGTTTTGCTTCTTTTAGTATAGTCACAAGTTTGTGCAACCATCACCACTAATTCCAGAACATTCTCAAGGGAAGCCCCATACCCATTAGCAGTTACTCCCCCATCCCCCTTCCCCCCCAGTTCCCAGCAACCATTAATACACTTTCTGTGTCTATAGATTTGCACATTAAGAACATGTCATAAAAATGGAATTATATGTGGCCTTTTGTGAATGGCTTCTTTTACTTACCGTGTTTTCAAGGTTCATCCATATGTAGCACCTCTCCATTCCTTTTTATTGCTGAATACTAATTCCATAGTATAGATAAACCACATTTTATGTAACCATTCTTTGAATTGTTTGCACTTTTGGGCTATTAAGAGTGATGCTATGAACAAGTTTTGCATGGGTATGTTTCATTTCTCCAAGGTATATACCTAACAATGGTATAACAACTCCAGTTTAACATTTTGATGAACTGCCAAACTTTTCCGCAGCGACTACACCATTTTACATTCCCACCAGCAACACGAGGATTTCGATTTGTCCACATCAGCAACAGTTGTTTTTCATCTATTTGATTATAAACATTCTACTAGGTGTGACCTGGTATCTGATTGGGACTTTGGCACTTCCCTAATGGCTACTGATGTTGAGCACGTTTTCATGTGCTTACTGGCCTTCTGTATATCTTTGGAGAAATGTCTATGAAAGTCCTTTGTCCATTTTTCAATTGCGTTGTCTTTTTATTATTGTGTTATAAGAAGTCTTTATGTATTGTGTATACAAGTTCCTTAGAGACAAATGATTGGCAGATATTTTCTCCCAAAGGTGATCTGTCTTCCCTCTCCTGATGCTGTCTTTTGAAGCACAATTATTTTGATGGATTCCAGTTTATCTCTTTTTCCTTTTGGTGCATCTAAGAAAACCACTGCCTAATCCAAACTTACAGAAATTTATTCCTGTTTTCGTCTAAAAACTTTATAGTTTTAACTTTCATCTAGGTCTGTGATCCACTTTGAAACTTCTGATACCTTTATTAGTAACTATATATTTTAATTTTTATTTGTGGTAAAATACACATAATGTAAAACATACAATCTTAAGCATTTTTTTTTTAAATTTTTATTTATTTATTTGACAGAGAGACAGCGAGAGCAGGAACACAAGCAGGGGGAGTGGGAGAGGGAGAAGCAGGCTTCCTGCCGAGCAGGGAGCCCGATGTGGGACTCGATCCCAGCACCCTGGGACCATGACCTGAGCCGAAGGCAGACGCCCAACGACTGAGCCACCCAGGTGCCCCAATCTTAAGCATTTTTAAGTATATAGTTCAGTAGTGTTAAGTACACTCACCTTGTTAATGCAGCCAATCTCCGGAGCTCATTCATCTTGCAAAACTGAAACTATACACCCATTAAACAACTCCCCATTACCCGGTACACCCAACCCCTGGCAACTGCCATTGTACTGATGTTGAGCATCATTTCATGTGTTTGTTGGTCTTTTGTAAACCTTCTTTGGAGAAATGTCTATTCAAGTTCTTTGCCCCTTTTAAAATAGGGCCGTCTGCTCTTCTGTTGTGGGGTTCTAGGAGTTCTGTGTATATTCTAGATATTGGACCCTTAGTGGAGAGGATCTGCAGGTATTTTCTCTCATTTCACTCTATTGATTGTGTTCTCCATGTTGATGCAGTTTTAGATTTTGATGTAGGCCAGTGTATCTGTTTTTACTTTTGTTGCTTGTCGTTTTGGTGTCATATCCAACAAATCATAGCCCAATCCAATGAAGTTCTTCCCCTAAATTTTCTTCTAGGAATTGTACAGTTTTAGTTCTTACATTTAGATCCTTGATCAAGTTTGAGTTGATTTTGTATATGCGGTAAGGTAAGGGTCCAGTTTCATTCTTTTGCATGGGGATATCCAGTTTTCACAACACCATTTGTTGAAAAGACTGCCCTTTGCTCATTGAATGGTCTTGGCATCCTTATCGAAAATCATGTGACCATATATGCTAGGGTTTTCTTCTTTTCCATTGGTCTATATATGTCTGTTTTTATGTCAGTGCCACACTGTTTTGATTACTGTAGCTTTGTAGTAAGTTTGGAAACCAGGAAGTGTGCAACCTCCAATTTTGTTATTTTTTTATGATTTTGGCTATTCCGGTCCCTTGAGATTCCAGATGAATTTTACGATAGATTTCCCTATCTCCGCAAAAGACACCATTGGAATTTTGATAGGGAGTACACTGAATCTGTACATTACTTTGGATAGTATTGGCATCTTAACAATACAGTCTTTCAGTCCATTCACATGGATGTCTTTCCATTTATTGGTGTCTTCTGCAACATTTTGTAGTTTTCAGTAAGACTTTTGCCTCCTTGATTGGATTAATTCCAAGTATCTTAATCTTTTTTATACTATTGTAAATGGAGTTGTATTCTTAATTCTCTTTTCAGATTGTTTATTGAATAATGATGGGTTAACATTTAATTTTTATTGTTAAAATATGACATATAGAAAAGTGCAGAGGGTATATAGTGTTAACAAATAACTACAGAGTGAATCATCATGTATCTACCATCCAGATAAACAGGACCTTGTGTGAACCCACTGTGAATCCTCAGAGACCCTGCTGCTCACCCCCACTGTCCTGGTGTTTGCCTCACTCCGCTGCTCTTGTTTGCTCTCTCCTTTGAGCCTGTTAGATCTGGCTCCTTGTCATTATTTAGAATGATGAATTATATAGAGAGACAAAAGCCACATGATCTAGCAGTGAGAGGAAAAATTTCAGTTGAACACCCCCCCACCCAAACAGTTATCTTTTCATTCAGTAAACACTGTTGAGTGACAGGCATTACATTTACCATTGTGAACACAAAATAACATGCTGGACAAAGTAAAAAGTCACATGACGGGCAGGAGATATACAATGTAATAGTTACATTCACAATGGAACCAGGAAAAAAACTTTTTTTAAGGGACCAACTCATTCTGTGGAGAGAAATCACCATAGAGGAGGGCAGGCCTGAGATGGGCCTTGAAGGAGCAATGAGAAGGCTGAGAGGTGCTGGTCCAGATCAGGGAGACAGGACGTGGACCAGGGCTGTGAGTGTGGAGGTGGAATTATGGGATAGGTTGAAGGGGTAATGAAGAGATGCAGATCTTAGTAGCTCATGGGATGTGGAGCGGAACGGAAAAGATGACCACTGGGTGGAAGGTGGTGTCATCAGGGGATAGGTCAGCCAGCTTGGAGAGAAAGCATGACTTTGTTGTCTCTATGCTGTGAGACCCCAAAGTAGACACTCAAGTAGAATGACTGGGAGGTGACCAGATGTGCAGATAGATATGGGCCCACACAGAGTCTCGGGTGGACCTAGAAACTTGGGAGTCATTAGCAAATAAGTGGCAATTTATTCCATAGGGATGATTAAGACTTCTCAGGAAGAGCATTTGAAATGAGACAGAGGAAAGTTACGGACAGAACCCTGGGGAACACCACAATGTTAGTGGTGGGTGGAGGACAACAAGCAAATCAGGGAGAGGAGGGATGGTCGGGGGGCAGGACAACCAGGAGTCAGACTGAGGCCACGGAAGCCAAGGGAGGGGTGAGCGGCAAGGGCGAAGATATAGTGAAGTGCTGTCTTTCTAAATTCATCTCTGTGATACGGACATCGTCTTCCTAGGTGTGGAATCACAAGCAAGTTTCCTATCTTTAACTTGTCCCAGTTTTTTTTGTCATTAAATGATACAACAGAGAGTGAAAATACCAAAGAGGTCTGTATTTGAATTCAGACCTGCATGGACTGGCCGAAAAGGCCCACCAGGAGCCTGGTGCAGGAAGGATCATCACAAAGATAGCACTTAGGCATAAAAGGGGTCCATGGCGGAATGTGAAATGTGGATATTCTGATCCTATGCTCTCAGGAATCTGTCATAGCTTGGGGAGTGACAGCTGTAATAAAAATAAGATGAAGCTATTTCCCATTTGCCAGATCTTAGCAATGGGGAGGGGGCTTTCTACCCAGGGCGGCACAGGCTAGTGCGGTCCCTCATTGAGTGCACAGCACCACATTCATTTCACGGACAAGGGATGGGGTGCCCTGTCACCTTCAGTGGTGAGCCAGGACTTGATGTCAGAACAAGCACCAAAAAGAAAAAGACAAGCATATTTAATTACATAAAAACTTTAAAACTTCTCTCTACTCTCTACTATAAACAAAACCAAAGACAACTGACCAGTAGGTTTTTAAAAACTGCAACTTATGACAGATGAGTTAACCTACTATATATTAGAAACAGTTCATGTGAAAAGACCAACACTCCAATGAAGTCACAAAAGTAGAAATATCAGTAAAAGTATAAAAGATGTTCAATTTACACAGTCATCAAAGAAACGGAAATTGAGAATGAAGGGAAAAAGGCACCTGCTAATAGGTGGTAGCTTAATTTTCTGGGAGCACATTGGTAATACTAAAAATTCTAAAATGTTTAAAATTTTAAATTATCTTTTAATTGTAAATGTCTGCTGCCAGGAATTCATCTAAGGGCAACCATTGGGCACATGTGCAGAGAAAAAGGTGCAAAGGTACAAGATGCAGTCCTGGTTATAATGTACAATCAAACCATTAATGGAACTACATTTTAGCAAATCACACAACAGATAACCAGGCAACCCACAGAGAAGACGTGATACGTATTTATGGACGTGGGAAGGGAACAACAGCTAACACTTATGAACACTTAATGCCAAGGCACCTCACAGCCGCCTTACAAAGAATGTACGATTATTGCGTCCATGCTTCACACACGAGAAAACGGAGGCTCAGAGAGGGCAAGCAACACGTTCAGGGTCATCAGCCAGTGAGTGGCAGAACAGGACTGGGAGCTAGGTCTGTCTGAAGTTGAAGTCCATGCTCTTAATCCCACCCCCTATTGCCCCTCTGCTTCAAATTAAGAGAAAACAAGGTTATAAAACAGAAGTGCGTCATGGTCTCAGGCTCACAAACACCCGCGTGCTCGATGCAATGCCTATGAATGATGGCCCGGTCAGATGCAGCCATAAAACTAGTCCTCGTAACCGTAACGGAATGAATCAGGCAACACCCAGTTTAATGTTCTTGTCAGTTATTTATTGTTTGTCATTCTAAAGACTAGCACATTTACAGCATACATGGCTTTGAATGAGCTAAGAATATATAAAACAGTAACTGTATGTTTATATATATTAATACAGCCCACCCAAAACAAATAAATAAAAGTACTTTAATTCACTAAGCTTGGCAAATACAACTGCGGAGGGACAAAACTGTATTATACAAGATTTGTACATTTTTCAAGGAAACCAAAGGCAACTGTGCTGCAGGTGCTTAGAATCCACGTCACATCCCACGTTTTCAGTAGGTCTCAACGTTTCTTTTTAAATGAGGGGCCTTCCCAGGAACACTGGACGGAATCTGTTTTACGGTAACCTGTAAAACGGCTTTCCCTGTGCAGCTGAAGACTCAGAGCTCCCGGCTCCCCGGAGGAGCCCCGGCCCGCCATGACGGGGGGCGTGCCCTGGCGCCGCGAGCCTGGCGGGGGCGGGAGTGACGCCGCCGCAAGGCTGCCCCACGCTCTCCCGCGGCAGCCGGGAGTAGTGCTCGCATGGAATACTGAAACCTCAACAGTTTCTGCACCATTAGCCAAGTCTTAGAGTTTTAACGGTGATCCTTAACAGGAAGCCAAAGTTGCAGAAATAATTCACATAAAGGTGCCACATGCAAAACTGCTAACAGATGACTCAACGTTTGCTATATTCCCTTTTGATAAATGCGGGTACTTAATGCTCTTCAGACAAAAAAAGAAAGAAAATTCTGGAAACAATATGGGTAACATTTAATTTAAAAAGATAAGGGAATTCTTTAAAGGTAGTGATGTTAAAACGAGAAAAGATGGAACTAGGTAGACACTAGAGAAATTACAACTTAAATGAAACGGGGGAGGGGTGAGAAAATCAGCCATCCTGGAAACTGTCTTTGAACAGGGACCGATACAGCAGGAGAATGTGACGCCAGCTGCCGCCGCCTCTCCGGCAGGGTTGGGGGACAGGAGTGTCTCTGCCTGCACCCTCCACAGAGAGCCAGCTGTGGGACAGGCATGAGCGGCCGCCATCGCTCCCTGGTGCGTCCTCCGCATCCGCTCACACCTGACCAACGGGCACCCAGGAGAAGCAGGCTCTGGCTGCGCAGGAAGGGTCTGGAAGGTCTTCCGTCCAGTTCCACCCTCACCTGCGCGCCTACCCCTCGGGGTCCCTGCCAGTGGGTGGCCTTGCCTGTGCCTCAGCAGCCCAAGTATGTTACACATTTCCAAGCGGCATGTCTAAAGGAGCCCACGAATAACACCTCAAATTTTAGACCGAGGAAATTTCCTGCGGGTTCACAAATCATTAGGATCAGCATCATGGATATGTGCCACATAGATTTCTTTTACAGCCTTTTAAATAACATGTAAACATAATAATCATGATAAACAGAACTGATAAACGTATAAACTAAGAAAAATCTCTGCTATGTGCAGATAAGACTTATCATCTTATAATAGATGACTGGACATAATTTTCTATGAAATTCCTAAGTTTTATGGCCTAGTAATCCCTTTCAAACTCTCACTGTAGGAGATAAATTCAACTTTCTCAATAGTCATCTTACATAACAGAATGCGAAGAGGACAGTAACAAGTGCTGCAAACCTAAGAGAAACTTTCATCAGACAATCCAACATGATTGCACCATCTTCTAGAAGACGATAAATTGGGAAACCCACAAAAGCACGTATGTTCTGAAAATAGGCTTCCAGCACCTACACGCATAACCCCCACCCCCCGCCCCAGTTGTCTGAGAGGCAGCAGACACCTCAGGTGTGGGGGTCCTGGAGTGACAGAACTCAACACCCGGGGGGGGGAGGAGGGGAGGCGTGCCCCAGGGGCAGGACCAGCCAGAGCTGCAGAGCACGGGACTGCTGGCTTCACATTCTCCAGCACACACCCTGTTCTACGACGCATCAGGGGCAGAGGGGGACCCCACTGTGTGGGCCGCTGCGCAGGTACCACCTTCCAGTGAAGTCTTATCTCAGGCTGACTTAGCAACCTTTACTTCACCTTCTGGTTTCCCCTGGGCTGTCACAGGTAGGACAGTTCGTCGGAACCACTTGCTGTCACTACACGAGCTACAGCTACCTTCTTCCCCCAGAACTTGAGTTAACATTTAACATCTACTGGTCTGCCCAGGATCCAATAATTCAATATATTATTTACTGTTTTACATTCAGAGTTTTTAAAAGTAGACTGTAATTCAATGCTCAATTTTGAGTTACTCAGTAGAAAAATACATTAGGTGTGCAGCTGCCTAAGTGGGCATTTTAAAAAGTCTTTTAGCATTTCAGACATATCTAGCTTGATTCATACAGGTAACTATCGATATCTGTGTGGTTATGGCTGAGGCTATTTAAATGGGCAGTCGCTATGATCCACACTATTGAGCCAAACATTACCTCCTACTGATTCCAGTGGAAAACATGCTCCATATAGACTTTTTAGTGAATTTTTTTTTTAAAAAACACAAAAATAAAAACCAATCCTTCAGGTCTTCTTGAAGAATTCAAATATGACACTACAGGGTACCCACATTTAGTATGTAACAGCTAATTAGAGGAACCATGTGTTCATGTTTCAACTTTTCCGTAAGTCCCTTCGGGAGGCCTGTAATGCTTGGGGAAAGCCTTCAGCTGCAGGGAATTAAATGCATATTTGCGACTTCCAACATTCTTCATTGTATTTTCTCTTCGACAACCCTCACTGGGGAAAAAAACAAGCACAAGAAATGACAGCAGTAAAAAAGGAAAAAAGAAAAGACTTAAACTAAGATGAAATGAATTGATTATTTTCATAGCATTAAAAAAAAATGTTAATTCAAATGGGTGCCGGACTCATTTACAACAATATGCACGCAAGATGGCGGGCTTCTGAACGAGGAAGGCAACTAAGAAGCACAGACACGGACACATGCTGGATGGGACTGCGAGTCTGGCATTTCCAGAGGCAGCGCTGTATCTAAGTAGAAGCAAACTTTTGTTTTTCAGTGAATGGTTTTCACGTGTGTCGTGTCAAGTAATTTGAGGACTCGATCATAACTAGCGGTTCAAACGTTCTGTTACCTCGCAAATTAAATGGAACGAGAAATGGTGCTACTCTTACCAAAGCTTTCCAAGAGCTGCATTTTTCTGTGTTAGGATTGGCTATTAATCACTTCAAACTCAAAATGCTCATGTTCCTTGCAGAACTCGGTATGTAGCAAAGCCATCTGGCTGAGAAGGCTGCTCTAACATGCCATCCCCACGAGGAGACAGCTGTCCTGGGTGCAAATAAGCTATCAGGGAGCCCATGCAATGGCACGCTGGGTCTGCAACAGCTCTCAGGGCTAGGAGTGTCATGAAGGAGTGATCCCACTGAGATCTCCCCATGGCCGCCTTCTCCATGTGGGCTGTCCTCATTGTGGTCACCTCTCACTGTAGGAGATACAGATACGCATACCACGAAGCCAGGGAGAGCCCACAAGTGCCCTTCCCTAGAGAACCCGCTCCCAGCGTCACCCCCAACTGTATTAGATGGAGGGTTGTCATGGCAACCCAGGGGGGCACAGCAAATGCTGAACAGGAGGATGAGCCATCAGGCAGGCTTCACATTCCCAAGTGAGAGCATCAGGGGAGTTCTCTGGGAAATGTTCTGCTGTAGACATCAAATTAACAGGCAAAAGCGGTTCTAAATATAAATGACTTCCTATAAGCACAGTAGAAGTTTACATTTTTATATTATTCTTAGACTAGCAATTAAATCGACTAGTTATCAAATTTAGTACAAAAATCCCCATTATGAGATGTAAAATCTGGAGTTACCAAGAAATAGTGATTTAAAAAAAATATTTCAAATCGTATGAAGACCATTATGTCATGCATCTTAAAAAAATATCAGTGGCAATTGCTTAAGCCTTTTAAAGTGAAAATGACAGTCTCGTTATCAAGAACATGTAAAATATTTTTGGTAAGAGTAATTTTATTCAAAAGATAAGCTCAGGTATTTTAGAAAAGTATCCACCTGCTTGTTATTAAGTACTTTAGTAACTCAGCTATGCTTTCTTGTCACCAGAGCCTCAAACCCTCAGCGAGACGTGTGTCATCTGAACTGAATGCGCCTAGGCCATACGAGCAGGGAGCCCCTAGAGTAAAGAACGATCATGTTTGTCTAACATCCAGTAATCAGATAAAAATATAATTCCATTTAAAGCAGAAGCTATAGGTTCCTATGCACAGTTAGTCTTATTTAATCTTTGGAAGCTCTCACGTTATCAAACTATTTCAGATATGGCTTCTCTATTTATATAGAAATGGACACACTTTTCAAGGACCACCTATCAGTAGTAAATGCCAAACTGCTTTGAGGAGCAAAGAAGAAGAATTTGTCAACTTCGGCATTATCTTTTATTTACAGATATTAAAGAAACTACTTACTGGTTTAACTGGCTGAATATGCGATACACGGAATTGTAATCATGATTACCCTTTCAATGCAATTTTAATTTTTAAAGCAAATCGTATCTACTTTCCCTCAAATGTTGTGAATTTACAAAACCTGACTGCTGAGGCTGATGGCACACCGACCCTGTCGTGACTTGCTTGCACAAGCTCGGTGTCAGTGCGTGAGACTGAAGTCTGCGGAGGGGAGAGGGTGTCCGTGCTAACTGGACTTTCCTGCCGCAGGGGCCAGGCTTCCGTCCCTAAGGTAGAACACTTTCATCCAGCTCATCGGCTGCAGAGTTCTTAGGTGCCAATAGCACACATTGAAAAAGGTCTTGGATAGATGTCAGAAAGAGGGATTTAACTATTTCAAAGCTCCACCATTATTTTTTATTCTGTAGATAAATGCTTTCTTTTCAAGGACATCCATTTTTTGAATGAGAATTTAGAATGGAAACCCAGATGACAACTAATTTGGGGGACTCCTCTGGTTCTCCCTTTCTGCTGTGGATCTTCCCCTTCGGAACTCGTCTGGACGCACTGGGGTCTAGTGATACTGAGTATCTCGTGTTGGTGGCCACTGACAATGTCCCTCCCGGTGCTAGCGCCGCCTCAGAAGCAGCCTGAAAACCATCACCCAATACCAGACTCCCCTCTTGTGAATCATCTTCCCATGTTTGTTTCATCCAGTCTATTTCTCACTAAAGCAGAAAAGATTTTCAGATATATATTTAGTCTGATTTCCTAAGCAGAAAGCCTTAGTGTTGGTAAAACTCAGCACAAAGGGCGAGCACAATGAGTCTCTTTCCTCAGATGTTCTGAAGAAAGACGGCGACAACAATTCAGAGCCTAGGCCGATCTCCTGGCCTTCTTTCTTGCGCTAGCCCTCATGACCGGAGACAGCTAGAATGTACGGCCTTTTGGCTCAGCCCCTGAAGAGAAAAACAAAGAACCTTATCTTCTCTCCTTTCCAACCTCCACAGGGCAGGAAGGCCTGGCTGGCATCCTGGCAGTGAGGAGCAGGCTCAGAGGGGCCTCTCTAGCTGGCCACGGCCTCCCTTTGCTGGGGGGGGCGGTGCATCCTGGGAGGAGTCTCTGGGGAGTGGCACAGGAACACCCACAGGCCCGGGGAGCGGAGGGGGCGCTATCGGTAGTCAGAAGGGCCTCCCTCATGGGTGCATAGTCTCGGCCAGGCCTGGAGGTGGGCACAGGCACGTGTCACCCCCATGGGGCATCAGGAGCACTTGAACCAGGGCAGGGACTGGGAAGCTGTGGAATGGGAGCTGGAAGGGCCTGTGGACTCTACTTTCTCTCTTTCAAATCTTGGAGCGCTGATGCATGCACCTCAATCTGAAGGAGGCAGGAGGTGAACATACCTCTCAAAGAATCACGGATCAGACAGTGACTAGTGTTGTGTTGCTACAACTTAACACCACCTGTCACTTGGCACCCGGTGAGACTCCCTACTGAAGAGTGTCAGGAGCTATGCCCCAGTACGGCCACCTCAGTTGTTCCAGAAAAGACAGAGTGGCCATATGGCACTCGTGAGAAGACTGGCTTCCCGAACTACAGGTAGGAACCCTGCCCTAAGGCTCCTGCAGTGCTCAGAGGGTCTAGGAAAGAAGGGCCTCCCAGGGGTGTGAGAAGGACAGTCTTAGGATTTAAGGCCTGAGTCTGGCATTTGTTATTCGTTGCTAACCGCTTCTACCATTCCTAGAACGTGGACTCAGAACTGATGCCAAACCAGAGAAGTCCCAGAGTAAGTTCTGGACATCTTGGGGGAGGGAAGCGAGAGGGCAGATTTTGTGGTGGACTGGGTCTGTGTGTATGCATGGGAGTAAAGTTTCTGGAAAAGACAGCTTCTCTAAATTCACTCTGATTTTTCTAGACTGGTAAAAAGAAATCCACTTTCATAAAATCCAGTGTATGGGGAACCAGCTGGCGGTCAAAAACAGAAGTACAGCATGGTTTGGGCTGGAAAACAGAGAAGCCACTGAGAATTTCTTATACAGAATCCATGGAAATTTCCCCCTAATTTATTCTGTTACCTTTACAGACATTCAATTACTCTTCTGCCAAATGTGAAAGTTAAGGTTATGAACAACCTTGTTTTCTGGGCATTTCCATGTTACATGAAGAGTGCTAAGAGCGCAGACCCAAGCAACGCCTTCTCTCTCACAGTTCCATCTGCCACAAGTGCCCAAAGGTTAGGCCTCTGTTTGGGGATTTTTTTTTTTTTTTTTTGATTTTCAAAATTATCATTATTAACCACATTTGATTTTTTAAAACGAAAAATACTGCTTCGTGAAAAACAAATTCCCAAATGAGCCTTTTGTTCCTATATGCACTAATTCCTGTAACCAGTTTAGTGATCCTTAAAGATTTCAAAGAGTAAATCATAAGTCACATGCAGTATGTTATTTTAATGTGCCTGACTTGGTACAATGTGCAACTGCGGTCACAGCTTTGTGTCGTCTCAAACTGGAAATCATAAACACAAGCGAGGAATGTTATGATTCTGCAAAGTGTTTGCTACTGTGAGTTCAGGGACTACGCTTTGAAATGAAAGCAAAAAGTACATGTCCTATTAAATAGGTTGATCTAGATGAGCCGGTTATAAAGCATCTATCTATCCTTTTCGTTTCTCTTCAAAAGGAAAGGAAAGGTTAGCAGTACATGAAAGAACAGTATCAAATATACAAATTCTCTTCAGACAGAATCCCCTTCTCTCGGAAACAGGGCACAGGAGATATACAGGTAATAAATAGTTTTACATCAGAAGGTGAGAGATTTGGTACAACTCCAGGCCAGCTAAACAATGCAGTAACAGGGCACTGTAAGAACGTGTTACAAGCACTGAAAACTCGATGGAATTTAAACGCACGAGTCCTCTCGGTGAAATAATTTGGCAGGTATTTACAGTTCAGAACAACAGAACGTCAAACTGTAAGGCATGAAATATTTCTTGGCAGACCACGCTCTGACACATTCCTTCTGTCCAGTTAGGTACACAGGTGGCTGGACATATTCTGGCACTTTTGTTTTTCTTGTGACTTAGTACTGATTTTCGCAATGGTACTCATTTGCAACGCAATTTGGTCACCAGGTATGCTATGCTCAGGAAGAGCCACACAATCAGTAAATTGGGGCTCAGGGCTAACAAAGGGATGGAACAGAGGAGGCTGGGATCTAGTCTTAAGTCTCGGATGGGCACCAGGCCGCTCAAGTTCTTCTGGGTGACTACCTCCCGTGTTCCAATGCTGTGAAAAGGAAAAAGTTTGGGAGAAAGGAAAAGAAAAAGGCAAAGGAAATAAAGGAAAAAAAAAAAAAAAAGAGAGAGAGACACATGCAATGGATGTAACAAAAGTATGGAAAAAAGAGGAGAACCAAACGGTAAGATTTAAAACAAACCAAAAAATGGGATGGAGCCACAACAGAAAGAAAAGATGATGTGCAGAAAAGGGTGTGGAAGGGATACCAAATCAAAACCAGCACAGTCACAAGAAGAAAGGAGAGAAAGAGAAGTGAAAATAAGAAAAAAATACTGTCGTCTACCGAAAACAAACACATGTAGGTTGACTAAATGGTTTTCCATGTTCGCGCTCTCTCGGCTGGCCAAGCACAACTCCATGCTGCCCCGCCATGCTCCCACATGCTGCCAAGACATGGGTTTCAAGAAGCAAGCTGAACATGAAGAACCATTGGGGGGGGGGGTTTGACCTTCTCACAGATGCCTGAGCGGGGGGCAGGGCGACCAACTTTGCCAAAGCTGCCTCTTGATGAACCATTCAAACAACGACCGTTGACCTCACGTCTCAGTCAGAGGCAGAGCCCTCCCCAGACTCACCCTGGCTGTCAGGCTGAGCAGTGGCACAGCGTGAGCTGCTCGTGGCCCCGAACGTTCAAGTTACTGTTCTGCAGGGTGATCCCCAACCACGGAATCCAACCAAGCTCACACAGGATATTTGGGGGTTTTCCCCTTTGGTGACCCAGAAAAAAAACATACCGAAGTGCCATGGCTCTGGAACCACATCCTCCACGGACGTCCACCAAAGTGGCAACAGTGACACAGAAGCAGAGATGCTGGGACACGACACGTGGCCTCTGAGGATCCACCCAGAGGTGAGTAGCATGGGGTCCTTGCTCAAGCAGAGTTCTCCTGGGCTTTCCCGGAGGAACTTGGAAGCCCTGGAGTGGCCCTGCCGGGATGTGCCGTTTAGACTGGGGACACATTCCCAGCCAGGGCAGTCTCTGGGGGCGGGGTGGGGGGGGTTGTCACTGTGGCTACTTAGGAAGGCCCACTCTATGTTTCAGCCCCCGGATCAGGGACAGAGAGGCACCATGGGCAGTGAGCTGGCACTGGCCCCAAAGGCTTGCAGGAGCTGAGCGTACACCACTCTTCGCAACTCCGTGTTCCGTGATGTCACACCGGTAGCTGGAAATAAGCCCCAGTGGGAGTATTTATGCTACAGAAACTGGCCAACACTATAGATCAGGGCTTTTTTTGGTGGTGGTGGAGGCGGGGAGCTGGTTGTTAAACATTTGCTAGCACATCACTGGCCACTGCTCATCCTGGGCCTCCGGGAGAAACACAGCCCGAGTGTCAGCTTTGCCCCCTTACCCCACCCCCTCTCTCCGCCCTGCACCCTTGCCTGCATGCTCTACTCTTCCATCTGGTAAGATGCAAGCGAGAAAGCAAAAGAACCAAAATGCATTCCTCCACTCAAGGCATGGCGCAGTATTTTCTGCTGCCTCCTTAGGGCTCCCGGCTGAGCCACAGGTCCTGGCCACGCTACAGCCAGAAATCCTGGCTAGTGACCCAGCCACCTCAGGCTTGCTGTCTATGGACAGAGGCATGTGTTCCCCACAGGGGAGAATCCAGAAAATCACCTTAAAACAACCACACTCGGTAATGGCCTGGGCTGCGACGCGGCCAGGCAGACAGGCGGTGGAGAGCACAGAGCCCCGGCTGCTGGAGCTACTGGGTCCCCGGGGGCGGGTGCAGGGGGGCCATGATCCAGCTTGGTTCTTGTGTAATAATATCTGACATGATTAGTAAGTAAGATTATGTGTTTACTGCAAAGATTTTAGAAAATTCAGAAAAACCTAAATAGGACACTTTAAAAAGACTTCCATAATTGGAGGTGGAGGGGGGAGGTTTAGAGAGGCAGAGGGAGGCCCAGGGAGGAAGGTCCTTCCCTACTCAGGACCTCGGAGTCCTCACCTGTGTCACAGGAAAGCAACACCGACTTTACAGACTCGGAAGCGCTCCGACGAGTGACAGGCGTGACAGCACCCGGAGGGTGGACAGAGCAGGCGCTCGGGACAGGGGGTGGGAGTGTGACGATTTGTATTAGAAACCTTAGGGAGGTGTCTATTTTTAACCTAAGGGATCAGTGCGGCAGATGTGGCCAGGAGCATACATAAGGGGATTCACTGCCCCCTGGTTTGAGGTGCTGAAAACCACCTTCGGCTTAGATATTCAATGGCAGCAAACTGGATCATTATGGTGTGCTCAAAATTGTAACCCGAAAAAATGCTCACAAGACCGTTAAATGAAAAAAGTAGGCTAGGGACGCCTGGGTGGCTCAGTTGGTTAAGTGTCTGCCTTCGGCTCAGGTCATGATCCCAGGGTCCTGGGATCGAGTCCCGCATCAAGCTCCCCACTCCGCGGGGAGCCTGCTTCTCCCTCTGCCTCTGTCTCTCTGTCTCTCATGAATAAATAAATAAAATCTTTAAAAAAAAAAAAAGAAAAAAGTAGGCTAAAGCACCAGGCGTAACTGCACACAGAGCTGCATTTGCTTGCGTACGTGTGTGTTTTGTGCATTAACCAGAGACTGGCGACCCAGTGTGTGTATTAACCACACTCACGCCTGAGTGCTTGTATGTACGTGTCTACATCTGCAAGAGTAGGCATCAAACATGAGCATGGCTGCTTGTCAACAGTAGAAATACGGAGGATTCGGAGGTGGGGCTGTGAGAACAGCTGGTGAAGGGGCTTATCCGTATTTTTAAATTTTGCTACAAGGAATATCACTTTCTTAGGTGATCAAGTGGTGTGTGCTGAAAGCCATAGCAGTTGATCTGTGCACGTGTGGGTACTGCCCACAGCCCCAAGGCGGGCCACAGGCCAGCAGATGCGGCCACCCCTGCGTCTTTCTAAGGAGCCCCATTCTCCCCGGTCTCCCGAGACCTCTGTGCTCAGATGCAGTCAGAATGAATTGTTGTTCTCATCAAATTTGTTCCAGAAGCCAGGACTGGATAGCTGTCTACACATCAACTGTACACCTGACTCAGGGCCTGGTCTACTGAATGGACCTGATCCTAACCTTTGCTCCGACAACCACAGGAATCCCCGCCGCCCCCCCTTCCATTTCTCGTGTTTCTTCTCTAGCGGAGGCCTGCATCTCACCAAGGTGGTCCCTCCCAGCACCTCGCAGCTCACAGGGTGCAGAGGTGTGTGGCCGGAAGCCCAGGCCCTGCCACCCTCATGGCATCAGGAACACCGAGGCTGAAGGACAGACCGTGAGGACAGGCTTGACTAAGGGTGCCTGGGCAGGGGTCTCGAGAGTCTCCATGGCTTCCCTGAGGCTCAGCCCAGGGAGGGTGGTGAACTTTCCGTACGTGCATAAATAGAAGCCCCGAGGTCACGGAGGGGGGTTTGGATGAATGTGGAAAAGACAAAACAGGGACAACACACTTCCATTCCTACAAAATGCTATTATCAAGAGGCAGGAGCTCAGGCATCACTTTTGTGGGTTATTATGAGAAGGTCAAACGGCAGAAACATACAGAAAGGATAAGAGAATTGAACGCTTTAAAGAATTTGGTGAGAGGACAAACGATACAGAACATTCAGTAGGAGTGACCGTTGGAAACGAGACTTTGACAGCATTGGTGGCTACATTGAAGGAGACGGGAAAACCAGGTTTCTTATCCTTTCTTTTGGTATGTGAGGTAAGGTGCTCCCCAGCAGTGCTTGAAACAAGGCATCGATCAACAGTAGACAGTTTTTAGTCCCGGGTTTCATTCTGCAAACACGCCTGCTGCCTCAGAACCAGAACATCATTAGGGTGAGGTCGCCACGGCACACAGACAGGTGGGGGGCTGCTGCCGTTACCATAAGACACTCATTTGACACTTTGCTAAGAAAAGCAAACTGTGTCGACGGCTAGAGAAGAAGCAGAGCAAACCAGTGCAACCTGCAGACGCGTTTTCTTCACTCAAGTTTGAAAGGAGCTAATACGCATGGTGGAAACAGCAGGTGCCTGCTGAGG
This sequence comes from Leptonychotes weddellii, assembly GCF_054177405.1. Lineage (NCBI taxonomy): Eukaryota > Metazoa > Chordata > Mammalia > Carnivora > Phocidae > Leptonychotes > Leptonychotes weddellii. The sequence continues at coordinate 52,511,735 of NC_138378.1, forward strand.
AAGCTCTGGCCCTCGTTCCCACCCGCAGCGAGGCGGGGGCTGAGGGCCAGCCACGTGCCTGACTCGCACGCGGCCGCACTGGACTTCCCTGGGCAACGTCCTGACTCCTCAGCTTGCCCCGAGGGCACCCGATTTCAGAGCAGTCCCGCTCACAGAGACTGCTAGCTCTCTTGTCCCTCTGACTTAAAAAGGAACACGGTCTCAATTTGAGACCACCGACAGTTTGACTTGGCAGACGTCAGTGAATTTTCCAAAGTCAAACCAGAGCATATGCCGGCGGGGGTCAAGGGGACCTGGGCCGGGGGCGCCCCGGCGGGACCGGCTCATCTGCAGTTTACACGGAGCCCGGGGTAGGCGGGGCGGGCGGCCTGGACAGCGGGACTCACCTGCGCATGCACTCCAGCGCCTGGGTGAACACCTGCGGGGCCATGCCGTGTTCGTGCTGCAGGATCAGGCACTGCTCCAGCGTCACCGACATGGCCGTGCGGTCCTTGGCGCTCTTGCAGCTGGTGAACCGGACCCCGTTAAGGCGGCGGCAGATCTGCAACAGGAACACAGGCTGTGCTGACAGGGAGACGCCACAGGACCCCGGTTCCGGATGGTCAGTGGCGGCATGTGGCAATGCCGACTCCCAGGGCCACTTCCGCTCCCCGACTCCACGTCTGGCCAGAGCCAGCAGCAGAAACGACGTCACTGCCCGTGGGACTGCTTTTGTCCCCATGTGACTTTGTCCCCGTCCCTCGTGTTCCCCCCTCTGCCCGGGCCGTTCCTTCCAGGCCTAGGCGCCCCCTTCTTGTCTGGGGCATCACCGTCCGTGCACTGACCGTACCAGCTGCCCCCTTCCAAACTGTGCCCAGGCCATCTCCTCACGTTCAGACCGTGCTGCGGGCCCTGGGCAGAGGAGAGCAGCAAAGTTCGGCTCAGGAGGTCAGAGCGGCTCCCGAGATGTCCCGCCCCTGGCCAAGTCTCCAGGTCTTTCTGGAAGGCATAGCACAGACCCACTGTCTCTACTCTGTTCCTCACCTGCACAGATGGGAATGGCTCAGAGGAGCTTCCCCCTTTGCCACCTCCTGAGCACCAGGCCCTGCGGGCCCTCCACCGTCCTCCACCTCCCTCAGGGCTGGGCAGGGCTCAGGGGTCAGTGCACTCTGCCCTTCACAAGTGGGGAGCTCACAGTGGGGCAGCCTCCGGGCTGAGAAAAGGCCACCCCAGGGCACCTTCTCTCCCCACAGGAAGGACATTTGGGGGCATTTTCTTTGTACCACTAGATACAATTCTAGGTACACAGTCCCCAAGAGCAGAAAGCCCTAAAACAAAGGATTTTTTCTTTTAAGTTTACGGCAACTTCATTTGGCAGTCTGACCAGATCTGAGCTGATATGAGACTATAATCTTCATTTATCCCATTTTGTATAAACATTCATACCTTTTAATAAGGCTATATTAGTGAGTTTGGTTCCAGAGCGCTGCCCCAGACTCCCCTGGGTATGTTCAATCATATGTCTGTACCACATCAAACACAGGTGATGTGCACTGTATTACACATATGTGCACCAACTGTATACCAAATCCCCCTCCTAAAATATAGAAACCTGTGAATCCCAAAACACCTACCCACAGGAGCTTCAGATAAGGGCCTGTACCCGGTAGACCACAGGCATTAACAGAGGCACAAGGGGGGGGGACATTCAAAGACAGGGCTCCATGAAGACAGGCTCTCAAACACAGGGTCTCCCAACAGCAGACAAGCAGCATGACCAGCTGACCGTCTGCTGCAGGGAAGAGACCTGGGGTGGAGAGGAACACTTTCCTGAGGAGGAGAACAGGAAAGCTCTAGAATAAGTAGCTCGGGAAAGCCATGAGGGGGAAAGGGGAGACAGCCCTCCTAATGGCTACTTGGGCTCTGTGAACCGGGGGTAACCAGCTGTGAGTGTGTACTCCTTCCCCAGGGGCAGGGGCCGGACGTCCATCCCTCCCCGGTGCTCAGGCCGGGCCGGGAGCTGGAATGCCACCTGGGGATCACTCGTGCTCCTGAGTCTACCTGTGCTAGTCCCCACGCTGGACAAGTCACGGTGCTGCCGCGGAGGGCTCCCACAGCCGCCTGTGGTCACCCTCGACAGGGGTGAGTGAAGGGCTAGCTACGCAACTCCACAAGAACATTTATGAGAAAATACTGGAAGTACTTGGGAAAAGAGGAGATCTGAACTGCAATGTACAAAAGCTACTATGTAAAGAGACTGCAAAGATCACCACGGTCTACCTCTGAAGCTATTAAAAGATGCAGTAGGCAGTGCGTTGTAGCTGGTATCGATTGCCCAGGCTTCTGGAGGTGACAACTGTCATCAGCCTGCTTATGAAATGCCCCAGGGGATAGAGTCTGTGTCAAGCTTACTGGAATTCAGGCAGCCCTGAAGTAATGAACTCATAGGCACCTTTCAGTATCCTCCAGAGTTCTGGATGTATCCAGTGACTTTCTTTTTGTGTCCATATGGAGAAACTTGCTCTCTCCACTCCTGGCTGAGATTCTGATTTACTATCATAATTATTACTATTGGCAGCCAGTGCAACACTATCATTCTTTTCCTCAGTATAACGAAGGTACTACCTCAGCGGCTTGCCAGAGAATGTCGACGTTCTTATTCTTCCTGGCGTGTACATTCTGGCCCAGAAAACGCAGCAGCTCCGGCAGGCACGTCTGGCTCCGAGATCGAGGTAGGCCTGCAAGACAGGGGGAGTCCGTGAGAGCTGGTGGGGCACCCAGGCCCATGGCCCATGGAGCCTGGCCAAGCTGGAAGCTTAGGGTGACTTATGCAAGAAAGGGGGGGTGTGCTTAGGGACTGGCCCTGGCTTCCAACACGGGGAGCACTTAAATCACTTTCACGGCCACTTCAGTCCCACCTGCCAAGGGCAAACGCTCATCTTCTTTCAGCTCTTCCGAGGGGCTGGAGCACAGTCATGGGGTCACCGAGGGCAGGAGGGAGTTAGGAAGATCCATCTGGTCTTCAGAGCCTCCGCAGGGAGGAGGATGCTTAGGGCGATGAGTACTGACCACTGAGTAGGCTTGGCCACCCCTGGGGGATGTGGGCAGTAGGGCCTCCTCCCGTGGACCTGGAGTGACCCACTATCTCTGACAGCCTCCCTCTGCCACTGTGACCGTCTCCAGCCCTTCCAGGACCTCTTGAACTGGAAGATCAGTCTGATCACCTCACCTAAGAAACCTGGGATTTTCAAACCCCAGGATCATCAGAGAAAAAGAGAAGCGCCTCAAGGTCATGTCTAAGAAAAATAGCTATGGTGCCTGAATCCCCAGACTAAAACCAAACACATGGAATTCTGGGATCCAGCTGCACAGTTTCCACCACACAAGCTCACCTTCATGTACCCAGGCTCTTACGCTAATTATCACATGCACCTGGTATGTGCCCGGCACCATGCTGATCAGGGGACTGGGGCAGAAACAGACGTGGAAAGGGGGCTCCCGCTCATTGAGGGGCTCAGTCTGTGATGGAGGCTGTGGGAGCCCAGAGGAGGCAAGCTTGTCTCCTGGTGGAGACACAGCACGTTACTTCCCCAGATTGGCTGCAGCTTCTCCCTTGCTTCCCCTGCAGCCCCAGTCAGTGCACACCTGCCCACTGATGAACTGAGCAAACTTAGGGGGTATTCACTGGCTGCACTCCATTTCCTCGGCCTCACAGAGCTCCGATTCTCCTAGGGCTGAAGGCGCAATGGGCTGCTGCTCCCCCAGCTTCCCCGGTTGTGGTCCAGTGCTACTGGTCCACCCTGGAGAGGCCCATGCCTGGCCTGCTTTTGTCCCGTAGGCCGCACCCTTCTGCAGCCTTCATCACCAGGATACATCTCTTGGAGTCTCACATCACTGGAAACAGGCTGCCTTCCAAGACACTGAGCACAGAACTCCCACTTCCTGACCACATGGCTCACTGTGCCCACTCATCTGTCCTCCACATGGCCTCCATCCCTCCTCCCTGCTCCCCTTTGTGATGCCTGGGCCAGGGGCCCAACCCTGCAGAAGACCCTGTCCCTCCAGTCCAAGCTTGGGTGCTCCACTGTCTCCGACCCCTGCAGCACTTGGAAGGTGGGCGCTGGTGGCAGCCAGCCTGGGCTCCCTCCTTGGGAGACTCGCCCTCCTGCCTCGGTGTCCTCAAGTGTCAAGTGTGTGGACAGCCTGGCACGTGCAAGGATTTGATAAATCTGTCACTTTCAACTATGATCACTGCTGAAGCACGTGAGGATACCTCAATACCTGGGGGTTCCCGAGAGCCCGGGTACTGGTGACCTGCAGCTAAAGCGTCAGGGTATCCTCTCACTTATGGCTTTCAATCCTGACCACCTGGGGAGTTTCTGGAACTCCTGAGGCCCACCACTCTGGGGTGGGGCCCAGGCATCAGGACTGTCTGGGCTCCCCAGTGAATTCCAGTGTGTGGTCAGGGCCGGCACTTCTGCAGTTCCCTGGGGAGACCGGGGCCACCTGCCGTGAGCACCCTGTATGTCCCCCTGTCCACAGCAGCCCCCCGATGTGCAGTCCTCAGCTGCTCCTCCATCTTGCTGCCGTGTTTCTCTAGCTCCTTCCCCCATGGCCCATCTCACATCTCTGCCGACCTCTGGGGCAGAGTGGCCCATCGAGGCAGTGCCATTTTGTCACTTACTTGCCCTGGCTGCAGCCCTCGCCGCACTGACTGTGCCTCAGAAGCCCCCAGGGACTCCTTCCCTCACCACCCCCCCAGCACCCAGGTAACACTGCTGCTCTCCTGCCTTCAAGGACTCGCTCCCACCTGTCCGCTGAACCTTTTCTTCTCAAGCCACCTCCACGCGGGGCCTTTCCCCGGAGGCTTGTCCTCAGCCCCTTCCTCTGGCACACAGTGACCTCAGCCGTGAGACAGCCCCATGTCACCCGTGTCGCTGACCAGGGTGACGACAGGCGTGCCCCACCCGGCCTCACCTGTGGCCCGTGTCCCATATCACAAGGCCGTTGGTGCCTGGGCTGCTCTCCTTACCCCCCAGCCCTGCCCCCTCTGTGCATCCGCAGGCTGCCAGCTCGTGTGGCCACGGCCAGCGCAGGCCCTCTGTCTCTCCACCACATGCCCACAGCTCTCTCTTCCCCAGCACCAGCTCATGCCACTGCAAGGGAGCCCGCTCGCACAGCGACTCCCCCTTGTGCCTCTCCTCTCCGCCTACCACACCCCAGGTCAAAGTCGGAGGGAGGAGACTGTGCACAGCGGCCTGCACCCCTCCTCCAAGCCAATGAGCACACTTCTTTTGCTGACTCCAGACAAATCCCTAAAGGTTTTCCCACACCGCTTCCCTGCGAGAACTAAACTGACACCAACTCCCCCGCCTGGCCCAAGGTCCCTTGCAACACAGCATCTCCTACAGGACCCCTTGGCCGCCGGTCTGAGTGCCGAGCCTCAGAGCCAGGCCAAGCCTTCCGTGCAACCAGTACTGAGGCCTGCGTTGTCGCGTTGTCGCGGGCAGTCAGTGCGGGGACGGGCACAGCAGTGACCCGGGAATGCGAATGAAGCCTTCTCCCATCTTCCTCCTCGGGAATCGCCCTTAAAGGACACTGGTGTTACCCAGCGACCGAGTCTGCCTCCTTTGCTCAGGGGTGCCCCCTCACAGCCGGGCAGCGCCAGCAGAGAGGCAGAGCCCGTTCCTAAGCAGGGTCTAGTCTCATTCGTCACTGGGTCCCGTGGTGCTTTACACAGGGCAGGTGTTCAGTAAGTATGAAATCCGGAGAGAATTCCCCATGCACAGACAGGGGAGCCCGGGGCCCCTGCCTGAGTCCAGGGGCACAGAGAAGGCTTTTAGCAGAGTGACGGCTGCCGTCACTCACCCCTGCCTCTGGGGACACCCACACAGGGGCCCCCAGGTCCCCCGCACCCAGCACGAAGTGTCTGCCCAGCATCTCACTCTACGCGCCACAGGGGGAGGCGCACGGGTTGCTCACTCCAGCGCGGCGCCGAGTGGGGGCCCTGCCTCTGTGACCCCACCTGTCCTACCAGCAGGAACACAACATACACCACTGGTATCAGTGAACACCAGTGGCCGGGACAGCTTGTGAGAAAGCCCCGCAGTATCCAGGGGACAGGAAAACCAGCCAGAGAAGAATCAGCAAGGGCCACAGCCTGGGGGAAGCTTCTCCGCAGGGGGGACTCAAGCCGGGCAGAGTCTGAGTAGGTGAACAGGCTGCCGGGGGTGGGGACCGGGGGGCAAAGGGGGAATCGTGCGTGTGGAGGCAGCATCCGGATGCTGGGTGAGCGGACAGCCTGAGTGGCAGGGAAGGCTCCAACACCCAAAGTGATATAGGGCAGATGACAGGTGAAAAACAAACCTACCGTGAGTGAAGAAATACTTACAGTCCTCAGGCAAAACCTCTTTAAACTGCTCAAAGTAGGAGTTTAACCGCACCAAACTTTCCACGTTGATAACTTCTTGTAAAGATGTATCGCCAAACCTTCGGAGGTCAGACGGGGACACCATGAGTTCTCTCAAGGGTTAGCGCAGCAGCTAACCTCTAAGCCGCTTTCCTCCTACCAAGCATGACGCCATCTCTACCTTGTCAGTGACTTGTTTAAATACATTTCATTAGTGGGAACCATGCACATTTGTTATAGATGTGCCTCAAAGATGACCGGAACTCTATCTGTCCCAGACCCTCGTGCGGCATGCATACAAACCCCTCTCATGGACACTCGCTGGGAGGCCCTGTGTCCTCCCATCCTGGAGGTGCTTACAAGAGGGGACAGCACTGAGGCTCTGGCTGGGGAGTGAGGACCCAGTCCTGTACCTGAAGTGCAAGTCACTCTGTCTGCTGGATAACCACACCTGACTAGTTGCTCCTCCTGGGCTGTATGTGAGGCCCTAGCGCACGTCCCTCCATGCAGGCTCAACCTGTGCACACCTCCCAGGTAGCCAGGACATGCCAGAGGTGGTCATGCAAGGTGGTCATTAGGCCTGGATGCCCAGTCCAGCTCCACCACTGCCCTGCTGAGTGACCTCCGTGCACATCAGCCTCTTCATGGTCCCAGGTCATCCTTCAGCGGGCAGGATTCCCTCCTGCGGGTCCATCACAGTCCCATCCACCCTGATGCCCGCAAGGGCTTTTCCTCTAGGCACCTGCTCCCTTGGGGACTGCCCCAGGACACAGTGAGCTGGGCTTGTTTATGAGCTGAGGGGACAGTGTCCCAAAAGCGGATGAATGAGCAAAGACCTGGCACTCGCCAAGTCTTCCCCATCCCCACTGTCTCATCATCCTCCACCTGCTTCTCTGCTCTCTGTGATGTGGCCTTGCCTCAACCCTTTCCAGAAACTGCTCCTGCAGTCATCAGGAATGGCAGCTGCCAGACACAGGGAGCATCACTGTCCTCACTGGGACAACTCCCTGCCGGCCTCCTGATGCTGCCTCCTCTCCATGAAGTGGGCTCCTCCAGTTCTGCTCATACCCTAGAGGTCTCTGCTTCCTGGGCTGGTGGCCCCAGCCTAAGCCAGCCTCCATCTGCCCCTGAGCATGACCTTTTTCCCGGTTCCTGGGCTCAGGGGGTGGTGGCAACACCCACTCACTACCGACCTGGAAGCCTAGGTCTGTTATTCTCTTCACCGTCTCTTTCACACCCTGCCCAGCTGAAGACCAAACCCTCCATTTCACCACTGAAATAGTCCTTCAGTCTGTCCCTTCTCCATCTGTACTACCCCCTGCCTGATCCAGCTCACTGCCTCTCGTCTGGACCCTTTCCAACAACCTCCTCTTTATACCTGTCCCCCTCATATAAATTCCGGCACGTGAGCAGCAAGTGATCCACTTACTATGTAGATGTGATTGTGTCCTGCTCTACTCACACTTCTTTGATGTCTCCCACCAGCCATACCACATTGCTCAGTGGGGGTGACCCTATACTTAGGGATCAATGGATAGTGACCATTGGGTTCCAAAGGCCCAAAAGGAAGATAGGACATCATCCTAGAGACCAAATTCCCTGCATAGCAAGTACTTCTAAATAACTTTTTATTCTAAAATGCATATGCCACATGAATATAATGATAAAACAGGAAAGATTTTCATTTACTAGTGGAAGGTCATTACACATGCCCAAACCCTCCTCTCCAACACACACGTGCGTGCACACACACACACACACACACACTTGCACACATGGGCACATGTGACTCCTCCCTGTTGCCTGGCAGGGGAACCTGGAGGGAGCTTACAAGACATAGGCCTTTGGAAAATCAAGGCAAGGCTCTCGCCTGGCATACAGGCCTCTCTAACCTCGCCTCCAGCCCCCACACGGTTTCTCCCCATCTGCCTTTGCTCACGCTCATTGACCTGAGATGCCAGGTCTTTCCTCCACCTCCTCATCTGACTAAATCCTACTTACTCTTCAAAACTCAATTTAGCCATCATCCCGTCCAGGAAGCCTTCCCAGACCCTCTCCCTGGGTCTCCCATTAGGACCCCTACTCCCTGCATTCATCTTCATTCTTGGCGCCCACATCTCTCTCCTACCAGCCCAAGTCTCTTGAGGATACAGACCACATCTGGCTCATCCTTGTGTCCCCAGCACCAAACACAGGGCTGGGTCTATGGCTGCACTTCAAGAACACTGGCCAAAGGGGAGCGGGGGATGACAAAGTCTCTGCAGCGCTCAGAGCCTGAAGAGGGCTAATGACATTTTCTACATCACCACAGCGACCACTCCACCCACCCCGGGCCCCGTGAGAGCTGGCCCGCACCTCTCGGCCAGTGTCTGCTGCTCGTTGATGCCCACATTGAAGAGGACGGGCTGCACCCGCAGCAGCATGCCGCTCTGGATCTCCCGGGGCAGCGCGTCGAACAGGGGGCCCGGTAGTGGGATCCGCACGTTAAACCCATCACTGCAAAACAGTGAAGAGACGCAGAGGACGGGTGAGGGCTGTGACAAGGGAGAGGCAGGAGAGGAGGCGAGTGAGAAGAGGAAAACCAAGCTGGCCTCGATACGAGAGTGCAGACTGGCCGTCTGGCTCAGTCGTTTCCAAAGTGCTGGTCATGAACTTTAAAGGTCTGTGAAATTAACACAGAAGACTATGATCAATGTCTTTAACTGAAAGAGACACAATAAAAAAATGAAAAGTACGTCACATGTAATGAACATAAATTCAAACACAGGGCTAGCTTTGACGATTAAAAAAACCTTTCTACCGATTTCCAGTGATGACAGGCAGCATGTCAGTCGATGCATTAGATGTGGCCTGAGTGACTTTGAAGGTCACGTTCCTCAGGTCCATGATTCCAAGGCTCATGTCCTCCAGCATGGCCAGCTCCTCACCTGGATGCAAGAGAGGGATGGAAGGCTGTCAGGTAGAGGGGCCCTGCCACTCTTCCCGCGGGCTCAGCACGGCCACAGAGCTGGGCACAGATGGGAGGTGATGGGATCAGGCGTGGCTGTGACCAGAGGGGGCTTCTCCGAGCCTCTTCACCATGTCTCCCCGCGGCCACATTCAGCAACACCGCTGGTGGAGAGTCGCACCATGGTTCCCAGCCCTCTCCTGGGGAAGGACAGCGTGGGGAGGGAAACCACATGCACGGAAGCTCAGAAGGCTGAGCTGGCGCCTTAGAAATGGACAGAGACAGCCACACTGCACACTGTGGCCAGATCCCTCTACTCCGTGGGGCTTGGTATTTATTTGAGGTCCTGTAACTCCAAAGATGGACAAATACTTCTTTAAAAAAAATTATCTATTTTTACCCTCTCAGACGAAACAAACAGAAAACGAAAGTAGGGAGAAGACGGGGCGCCTGGGTGGCTCAGTCGTTAAGCGTCTGCCTTTGGCTCAGGTCATGATCCCAGGGTCCTGGGATCGAGCCCTGCATCGGGCTCCCTGCTCGGCGGGAGGCCTGCTTCTCCCTCTCCCACTCCCCCTGCTTGTGTTCCCTCTCTCCTCGTCTCTCTCTCTGTCAAATAAATAAATAAAATCTTAAAAAAAAAAAAAATTCAAATATAAACAACATGTGAACTCAAGAGCTTGATATGTGCTAGTTATACTTTTTCT
>NC_138378.1:52522273-52617785 GCF_054177405.1 Leptonychotes weddellii
GTGATGGTTAAATGCCTATGTCTGGGCTTGGTGACCTGTTATAAGTAGAACTGATGAGGGCATGTCTTTTCTCTTTAAATCCCTTCTAAATAGGAAGGCAAAAAAGAGCCAAAGCCCCAAATACCTTTAACTCTGTTTTTCCACCCCAGGGTTCTATTTTTAAAAACTTGTTTTGGTACAGGGTCACAATTTCCTAGTATCTCTACAGGAAAACTAAACCAGACTTTACCTACTTGTCTTTCAAAAAAAATTCGTTTAAGTATGACTTGGTTTTGTTCCCTTGGAGGGGGGGGAAAAACAACCCTGAAAAAAGTTGGGAGTACAGGAAGAGTGGCTAAAAAGCACTAGGAGCTTGTCCTGGAGAAAAGATGTGGGTCTGGGTGGGAGATGTGTCTGCCATCTGCCTGGAGAAGGGCTTAGACATGTCTAGATGGCTCCAGAGTTCAACAAAAGGGCCAACCACCATGTATGTAAAACCTGTTAGTGCTTTACCTTTCATCTGTTTTCTCATTTAATCCACAGAGAGAGGATTATTAATACAGGTAAGGAAACAGGCTCAGGGAGGTTAAGTGTCTTCCCAGACACACAAAAAGAACAAGCATTTGTATGGGTCTAACTCTAAACTCTATGTTATTTCTATTGTGTCAGACTGCTTCTGCCAAGTAGAGAGAACTGGAGGGTGAAAATACATTTGGGGGGAACGCAAAGAAAAACTAAAATTAGAAACTTCCAGACAAAATGAATTTCAGGGACAGAAATGGGATGTCTGCCAGGACCTAGCTAAGTAAAGATATTGGGAAGTTAGATTTGATAACAGAGTCGTACTCTGCTCCTTTTGTCAAGAAAGTCTTGCTATGAAAAAAAAAATCAGTTCAACTCAACAGTGTCCTTAGGGATGTAGCTGATTCACTTTTGGGGGTAAGCTCCTTGTCTAGTTGCTAATCTGTTAATGCTCGATGACTGGTGGCTAATCCATGGACTAAGCATTCTACGTTTGGTAACTTTGAAGGGCTTTTTCAAATCCATGCTCTGCTTTTGTTTTTTTTTCCTCATTAACAGGGGAGGGAGGGAGAGAAGAAAGGAGAAAAACTGAGAAAGAGTGAGAGAAAAAATGTGTTTGTGTTTTGACTGAGATAAAATAGAGCTCTCCAGGGAAAGCCAAAGGAACTCTTGGCAGGGGACCATTTTAGTCCATTGACATTAACTGTGGACAAGCCACCAGGGCTTCTAGAAATGACACAGCTGGTATAAAATTCATGGTGCTATACGAGCTGAGAGGGTTTGCTAAAACCGACAGGGAGAGTTTGGTAAATCCCCAAATCACTAGTTTACTGCACTCTAGATATAAAACAGGTGTCCTGCTACCTCACATTTATATCCAGTCAGAAATATGCAATCATCAGACTGATTGGGTAGCTGGTTTTGGGGGGGGTAAGCAAAAGCATATTATTTGGGGGGGTCTCATGCTCACTCTGGGGAACCCACAAGCCACAACCAGGAAATTCAACATGAACTAGAGCAGGGGTCGGCACCCTTTTTCTGTAAAAGGCCAGACAGTAAATATTTTAGGCTCTTTTGAGGATGATGGGGTCCTTGTCACAGCTACTTGACTCTGGTATTGCCCCACAAAAGCAGCCAGACAGCATGTGAATGAGTGGATGTGATTTCCAATAAAACATTATTTACAAGAGCAGGCGGTGGACAGGACTCGGCTCAGAGCTGCAGTCTGCCGACCCCTGAACTAGAGCCATAAACACTGACTCCTACATGCAAAGGCAGCAGAAAGATTCCATTTTTGCACTATCTCCAACTGAGCCTCTTAGCAATGCCTAAGAACTCTGAGCTGCATCCAGACTCAGAAGAGAGGACGCTGTGTCATTGTGAATGCTGCAACATTTGGGTGGCTACACCCCTTCCATGTAATGTTCACAAGTTCAGGTGGAATCACAGGAAGTATCATTTACAAATATGCCCTGTGCTGATTCAGGAAGTCCAACGCACCCGCGGACACAAATTGTCTGAAAAGGTTGTATGATGGGCAAGCGAGAAAAGCACATGGGGTAGCCTGCTTCAGGCCAGCATCCCCAACCCAACTGGTTCCTCACCAGACCTAAGAGAAGTTGCTAGCTGCCTCAAATGAACACACTCCTAAAATATTTTCCTAACTCTGGAAGCATAGGCAGTCTCGGATAATTCAGCTACAAACACTACCTGAGGATTAAAAAAAGACATCTGCAGAAGCCTTGAATGGAAACCACGTACCTGGGCTGGACTCGTCAGGAGGGGGGCTGCAATCTGCACAGAAATGGAGGGCGACACGGATGATTAAGGAGCAGCACAAAGTTCAAACATGAACAACTCAGCGCTTACAGCAACTGCATCGGCAGCCGGCCATAAGGTGGCTCAGCTGAACAGAGAAGAGGACGGAGGCCTGCCTGCCTCCTCCCCGAGAAGTCCCACGCGGGTGCTCGGCTGCTCTGCGGCAGCCAAGCCCTCTTGGTGGTAAACACTGACCGACGCACTGATTCATTCATTCATGTTGCTAAGACTTCAACATAAAATGCTCTTCAGGTAAGCAAACTAACGTATTACAATGTGATAAAGTGCCCACATCGATCACATTGTACATGGCGGAGCCCATGTTGGCTCAGAGCATCTGGAAGCACACTTGTAATGAGAGAGACTGACCAGCAAATTGATCATCCCCAATTCAGAGCCCGCTGCCCTGACTCACGAGTGGAACCTGGGCTGCAGACTGACATGCTGAGAGACCCAAAGGTTAGGATCCAGTGATGAAACCAATATACCACCCCACATCTACGCCAATCTTAAACATTTAAATCAAATTTAAAACTTTTATGATTTGGGGGAAGTCAAGAATTACAACGTCCCTCCAGGTCATACAAAGAATGCCAATTTTAATTCAATTTCACCTACAATGAGTCGCATTTCAGCAAGTGAAGTACTCATTTCAATTTTGTATTTCCCTTAAAAACTACAGTTCCTTGGTTAACTGGGCGTGCCACCTGGAAGAAGATGAGTCTGGAAAGGGGTCATTTTATGTCTTCAGGGTACTGAAATGGGTGGTTTTAGAGCCCCCCAAATAGGTGGAACCAGTTGTATGGAGACGTTTACCAGCTGAGTTGCCCAGAGGTGGAGGTGGCAAGGGATCCCTCTGCTCTAGGCATCTTTGAGAGTGACTTCTTCCACCGGCAAAGGAGATAGAACAGAGCAAACGTGAAGGCCCCTGTGAGCTGAAGACTTCAGCCTCTTCAGCAGAGCCTAAGTACCCTGAGACCATCTGCCTAACAAAGAGAGAAACCCACAGTGGTGTGCGGTGACGCAGAACAGTGATTCTTAGACCTCTGTCCAGCTAATCAGAACTACCCCAGTCTTGAGGAAAAAAAAAATACAGATTTCGGCCTTCCCATAACCCTTCCTCCAAAATTCTGAGTCTGAGTGAGGAGGAAGGTTGAAGGGCCTGTTTTCATGATCTTCTGTGGTGATCCCAAATAGCTGGGTTGTGACCATTCCCAAAAAGGTATTAGGGGTTAAACTCAGCTGGGTAAACTCAATCTTTCAGTCAAAGCAGGGAATGTGTGTGTGTGTGTGTGTGTGTGTGTGTGTGTGTGGTGGGGGGGGGTCTCCTTCAGTACTCCTGGACCAGTGGCTTGTACCCTGAGATTTGATGACCACTATATACCTCCTCTCATCCTAGCACATAATCTCAGGGACATATGAACCTGGGGTTCAGGTTAAAACAACCTGGTCTGGGGTTTGAATGGTTCTTCAGCGATGAGGAGAGGATGAGTGCGTGCATGGCAGGACATGGAGGCCACCGGATGGGGTGGCTGTGGGTGGTGATGCAGAGGGGTGTGGGGCACTTATGACCTGTGTGGAAAGCGGAAGAAGGAAGGCGAGACTCCCGGAGCCTCTGGGGTTCCAGCTGGCGGGGACTCGTCAGTGGGTCCCACAGTGGTGCATGCCTGCCAGGCAAGGCTCTGGTAAGTTCTGTGGGAGAGCAAGCTAGAAGGCAGCATGACTCCTTAGCAGAAGATGGAAACCAAAGACTTAGGAGAGGGTGCAGAGCTGGAATGAAAAGTCATGATGCCTTTCAAAGAGGCACAGAGTTCTTTGTATATAAGTTGGTGTGAACACAACCTGTTCATTAGGCCTAAACAACTGGCCCAGGAAGTTGGAATGGTATAGAAAGTCACAACAGAGCTGGGCTCCGGCCCTTGAGGGTAAGAGACCGGATAAAATAAATAGCTCGCCATCTCGTTCTCTCTGATTCTCCTGATCACATCCAGCTCTGAACGGCTTCCTAGCTATGCTCAAGATTTTTAAATTAGGATCATCCACAGTTAATTTAGTGGCATACGGTTTCATACATTTCTTTGAGTACTGATCAGCCAAGTTAGACTCTCTCAAATGTATGCTTCATATTCCCATGATTACAACAGAGCTGATTTGCATGGCAAACACAAGTCATACCCTAAATACCATAAATAAATGCTCATTTAAATAACTTGAAAACTGCATTTAAATTTGTCTACATTTGACCAATACAGGATGTTGCCTAGAAGGAAACTGACATTTAAGTTATGGATGTAACAGAATATCTGATTAAATAAACTCTCTCTGGCATTTTTTTTAAAAGCCCAATAAATTACTCTTTTTATATCTGCGGAAAAAATTTTAAATTACAAGCAAGACAATATTGAAGAGAAATGAGCGTTATTTTTTTTTTTTTTAAACACACAATTTACATAAAAAAATGAGAAGACAAACAGGACAAAATAGCTCCATGAAACCAATCACAGGCTTGGGGAACTGAAACTACAGTCCTTCACAGATGGAAGGGTGGAGGACGTGGACACTGTTGAATCAGAGGTTCAAGTGAAATCGCACCCTGGGAACAGACTGCAGGCATATTGAAAAGGTGAAGGGCATCTTACAAATAAGGATTTATCAAGAGGCTCTGATAGAGGAGCAGCTTCTGCCTTGAATGAAAGCTGTCCAATTCAGAAATGAAAAGTCCTTGCTGTCTGAAGGCTAACCTTCGCACATCTGGGCCTTACTAACCACAGTGTACCATTCACAGAGGAGAGCAGAGGAGGCAGAAGCTAGGTCTGCAGCCGGCTCTCAGCTGCCTGGCCCATGACCCCCTCCAGCTCCTACAGGAAAAGGTGGAAGGCCCCGAGTGGCAGGGACCGAGGACGGCCTGGCGGAGAAATCGTGCGTGCCCAGCTTTAGGGCTACACGCGGGATGGAGTGTCTGGTTGTGCTCTGTCTGTGCAGGCAGAGGACTGTTTCTGAAGCATGCTGCTTCATGCCAACGTCCTACCATCTACTGAGAACCCTGCCTCGGGGGCGGTGCTGAACAGAGGAACCTAACTCAGCCCCAGGAGCGGGTTCCACCATCTGAGTGAGTGACCGACAAGTGCCAAGGCAACATCCCCTGCTGGGTAACAGCACAGCCGGCTGATGACAAGCAGCCTTTGGACGAGTCTGCTGAGCCCGCTAACAGCTCTCATCCGGCTGTGTCCCTGCATGATTCCCCTCTCCCTTGATTCTACCAATTCCTGGTGCAGTCAACAATCTCAGAAGAAAAGCATCTGCATTTCGGCCTCCTGCAGGTTCTCAGACTGGTTTACAAACCAGAACAGCCCAGGAACCCCACCCTCACTGATAGGGCAGTGACACCCAAGACGGCCTTGAGATTCTGCCTTTGCCGGACACGCAGATTCGTGCACGGGCTCCACGGGCGTGGACTACGGGGGCTTCTGCCCTCACCGCCCGCTGCTCTGTGCACTGTGACAGCCGGCTCTGCCTGACGGCCCTCCCTGCAGTCTGCATGGGGGGAGGAGGTCATGGAGTCAGACACAGACAGACAGACAGACAGACGCAGCGTGAGGTGGAGGCAGCATGAGTGGGCAGCGTGGATGCATACGCACGTGTGGTCAGGTGAGGATGGCATGCAGGTGAGGATGGCATCGAGCAGATGGTGGAGGGGCATGGTGAGGAGGGCACATTGCAGAAGGGGTCTTCCGGGTTGATCCAGTAGGCGTGGCTGTCCCGGTTACCTTTCTTGCTGGTACAGCTGCCCGCGCACGGGAAGACATCCTCACAGCCTTCGCCATGCAGGCGCTCCTTCTGCAGCAGCTTGTCCACCCGCTGAATGATGCACTCCAGGCTCTTGTCGACGTTCAGCCACACTTTTTCCTTCCAAACCGAAAGGGCCCATCTGGGTCAGCTGTCCCGATGGGAAAAGCAGAACAGAACACCACCCCTCCCCGTGCCCCCCTCCCTGCCCCCTCACACACTGATTCCCCCACCCTGGGCCACTGTGATCATTAAAATACCACAAATTTAGAAGTATCAAGATTAATTCAGAATTCCCTATTACAGTTGTATTTGCTTTTCAAAACACAAATCAATGTACTGCGGTCATTGTTTTTAAAGTTGGAGACACGTTTGCTAGTAACTGTCACGGAGGCCGGACAGGGCTTCCCGGTGCCCTCCAGAGCTGGCAGCAGGACCACGGGGCCCAGCAAGCCAGCTCATCCCTCCTCCCTCTGCTGCAGACCTCCTACAACCATCAAACACACAGGGGACTGAGGGAAGGTAATGGAGGCAGCCGGTCACTTCAGACGGGGGCAGTGGGGAGGTGGGGAGGCAGGGCTGGGAGCGGTTTGCAGAAACCCACACAGAATACAGGACACCGGGGCAGGGCCGGAGGAGCCCTTCGCTGCTGACTAAAAACTCCATGCCTCCAAGCCGTAGTCCTAAAAAATGACAAAACGAGTTGTGTGATATGTCCCTCCCTCAGGAGAGACAGGTGCGGCTCTCAGGGCCACTCTGTCAGGAAGAAGGATGCAACGCATACAACGTCAGGGGCAGCGTCTCCAGACTCCTCCCCTGTCCCCCCAAAATACAAATGGCCCTGGAAGGGCTAACTGCGTAGAGAGCTTTGAGGAAGCAGGGGGCCTGGCTGGTCTTTAGGAGATAGTGACAGGAGACGGGCCTCCAGCGGGCAAGAGCTCCATGGAGAACATCGCCCCCTTTACAGCTGGGTCTGACACCAGCCTGGCCTGCGGCAGCCCTGCCCCTCAGATGGACACAAGGTGTGAAAATGCCATCTCCCTCCCTAACTCAGGGGGTCCAAGAGCCACCCGGGAGGAGACTCGGAGCTTGTCTGCGAAGCAGCCAACCTGGTAGACACCTCTTGGTGGGGAGGGGCTGGCAAGAGGCTTTGAATTTTTCAACCCAAGCTCAGTGGCAGAATGAGGGCCAGGGGCAGCAGACTCACCCACTCCTCCTCGTGCCAGTCCACCTGCAGAGAAGACCGGCTGTTCCTCCCCGTCCACCTGGCCATGAGGGTGTCCTGGTCGTTCCTAAGCATCACCTGCTCCTCCTCACTCGATGTGGGGGAGGCCTTGGAGGCAATGTAGTCGGGCCGCGCCGCGTTCAGCCCGTGGATGGAGTTGGCCAGCAGCTTGCAGTCGCACACGGTGACCAGCTGCCGGGTCTGCAGCACACACAAACCAAAGCCGCTGAGGCCGGTCGTCTCTGAGAGCTCAGGAACCGTCCTGAGGCCCAGCTGTGCACCCTTCTCCATACAGGAGCCCTTGGGATGGCTGAGTTTAAAGGCTCCCACAAAAAGACTGGACGACACAGGGAGAATGAAGGAGGTCGAGAAATCTCTGACATGCTTCAGTCCCTGCCCTCCTCTGAGCCTGACGTGACTTAAGGAAGGGCCTGAAGAGAGCCCAGTGTCCTTGCCTTCACTGACATCCTGGGCTGTCCTCTCTGGTTCCAGGGGACAGGCAAGAATTTGATGCGATCACTTAAGTCTTATTTTTTTGCATCTAATACTCAAAGCCCTGGACTCTGGGCAGTGGGACTCTCAGCATAGCACTATGGTTCTGGGGAATTCTGTATGCAGCAGGAGTTCTGTGGCTCATAATTTTCCTTCTGATAACATCATCTTTCTTTTCCAAGTGGATCTAATTTCCAGCTCTCGATCTCTTTGCTGAGTGAACACATGTGAAGGATATAACACGTTCTGATCAGGAACAGCACCTCACCCCAGCAAAGTGGGTGTGAGTGGGGAAGTGTGATCAGAATCTGTATATGTGTGTGCATGTGTGTGTGAGTGTGTGTGTGTGTGTGTGTGTCGAGAGACTGAGTAATTTGAAAAAGCATCATCCATCAAAATGATCTGGTATATCCAATGCCCCAGTATGGACCAATATTTATATATTTATATCTATCTATATATTTTTTTAAGATTTATTTGAGAGAGAGAGAGAGAAAAAGGGAGAGAGTGGGGACACACACATGTGTAAGTGGGGCAAAGAGCAGAGGGAGAGAGAGCATCCCAAGCTGACTCCTCACTGAGCACAGAGCCTGACATGGGGTTTGGTCCCAGAACCGTGAGATCATGACCTGAACCAAAATCAAGAGTTGGATGCTTAACTGATTGAGCCACCCAGGCGCCCCTAGATATTTTTAATCAGGATCAAATTACAGTTAATTAGAAAATGGCTTACTGATTATGTGAAAGCCAATGAAGTTATATTTCCTTTATTGTATGTCTGTACAATAACTCAGCTTCTTTTTTCAAATTCCAAGTCAATAAAAATTGGCAAAAAATGCGCTGAGTAGGCAGTTGCTAAGAAAGCCGTGGAACTACCTCAGCCTCCAAAATGGACCCCACAGACTTGAGGGAAGACACATCTGCATGAAGCAGCACTGGAAGTCACCAGCCCTGGGTGCTGTCCTTGGCCTGCCCTCATCCAGCTCTGTGACCACAGGCAAATCACCAAACCTCCCTGGGCCTCTGGGGGAACTAAACCTGAAACTAGATCTTCAAGGTCATCCCAATGTCACCTTTGGAATGGACGGCTCTAAGCACACATGGAGTGTCCAAGGGCTTCCAGAAACCCAAGGGAGCCCCCATCTCACATGTAGCAGGGTAGTGCCCCCTACCTTGTCTGCCAGGATGGCGAGGGTTCTTTCAAGGCCAGTGGCAGACCTGTCCTTGGCCGCCCTCGAGAGCCGCTCTGCATAGTAACTCACTTGGGTTTTCAGGGTATTGATCTGGGCAATGATCTCCTTGGCTCTGATGATGTCCTGTGGTATGTAGATTATGGACTGGCAGCTGGATGGTGTACTAGAAAGGATAAGAACAGAGTCTAAGGGGTCTCCTCAAATCTAAGAAGATGGCAGCAGCCTCCCAACCCCAGCCCACAACCAACACTAAGTAAAGCGTTCTGATACTCAGGGATGTTCTCCTAGGCTAGTCTAGCTGCTGATGGGCAAAAGTAAATCTCAAGAGATTCTTTCTGTCTGTATGGTAGAAGGCTTTGAAATATTCAAACACAGTGAAGTCCTTTGTTTCTGTCTGTATGTGTCTGTATTCTTATGTAAATGCATATACAGATATTGAATCCAATAACTACCCAAATGCTCGTAGCCTTCCACCTGAGAACCTCGCCTGTCCATGTATTGGCAGTACCGAAGTGGAGGCACGGGGTCTGTTCATCTCAGAAGGGGTCAGTTTATCACAGTGAAGGGAGACTGCCGTGGGGGCCAGACTTTCCACAAGAGACCTGTTTCTTCATTGGGCCAGTCTTCAAACTTTCTGTGCACACACCCAAAGTTCTCCGCCCTCACACCTCTGACCCTGACCACTAGACTGCCTTCTCCAGGACTTCTCTACATTGAAAAATAATGTTCTATCAGACGAAGGAGGTGAAGAACATGCCAAGCCAGAGGCCAGGCCTGGACACCTCAACAGTTTTGAAAACCTGGCTCTTCCTCCTTCCTTCGTCACCAAGCAGTGTGTGATCTTAGATCTTAGGATTGACATCAAAACCACAGCCCAGTCCCTGCACGGCACAAACACCAGCCTCCGGAGAACCGACTCGTGTCCCGGCTGTGTGGGGTCTGGCTACCATGTTTGGCCCTTCTAGATGGAGGTGATAAATCCAAGTCTCTCGGCCAGGATCCCCAAATCAATCTAATAGTATAAAGTTAGTTTTCAGACCATCTGAGGAAGCCAAGGAAAGCACAGAGTAGTATAATGCCCCAGTGGGGATGTCTCCTGCGATCTGAAGTTGTGAGCTCTAGCTGGAATGGGAGTCTCAGCCTTCACTGGTCCCCATCCTTCTCAGCTTTCACGGGTCCCCTCAAAGAGCTGCCCTTTGGGTTTTGGGGAAGAGGGAGAAGGTGGAGCAGCACGACCTCCATCATTTCCCTTGGATATGAGGACTTGAGGCGCCCCCCACCATCCCCACTGGGCTCTTTGGATCCTGAAAGCAGGTCTCCAAAACACCTCCCTTGACAGACTACAGTGTAAACATGCAAAACCCAAAAACCAAAGCACCCCAGAAAAAAACAACACCCCAAGCCCACACACCACGATAAAACACGATGGATTTGCCAGAAGCCCATGCAGCAGACCACAACCAAGCCTGCGTGATCTGAGAACTAATTTCACAGCACGATGTGCACACGACTACTTTCCAATCTGCAATCACTCTTCCAAATGAATAGCTGCCATTTGACAATTGAGTCTTAAAAACACAATCTCAAATAGGATTTTTAAAAATCTGTCCTTCCCTGGCCCCAGTCTTTACAGCCACACATGCAATGTGTGCTTCCTGTAGATATATGTGTGTGTATGTAGATGGCTGTGTATACTTCGACCAGTACATACGGTCCCCCAAGCCCGAAGGAGAGCACCGCTCCTACTCACCTTGTGTTCCTACAGGTCACGTTCTAGTAACAGTAATCTGGGGCTTACACACAGGAAGCTTGTGGCGGGGGGTGTGGAAAAGTAAATTTCAAAGAGCTGCTGTTAGGGGATGATGGTGAGTATACG
Organism: Leptonychotes weddellii; assembly: GCF_054177405.1. Taxonomy (NCBI): domain Eukaryota; kingdom Metazoa; phylum Chordata; class Mammalia; order Carnivora; family Phocidae; genus Leptonychotes; species Leptonychotes weddellii. The sequence continues at coordinate 52,533,165 of NC_138378.1, forward strand.
AGCATGTGTGCTCAGTCCTAGTCCTAGAGACAGGGAAAGCCCCAGAGGCCTCAGCTATCCTGCTGTCCCTGGCAGAGAGCTGCCATGTCGGGCAGGACCCCGCCATGGCCCCTGAGCTCCCCCAGCTCTGAGAGGCTGTCACCACGCGAAGCGCCACTGCAGAGCCCCGGCTGTCGCCTGAGCAAGCGCGCTAGGCACGGCTGGGGAGGGCCGGGGGCAGCCTCGGAGCCCCTGGTCTGCAGACACAGTGCTTTCTGGCTGCCATCTAATTCTTTGGTAGGAAAAAAAATCACTTGGTCATATCAATTCTTGGTTTGCCCTCAGGGGGAAAATTGGCCCAAGGAACACTGTTTTAAAAATCTGCATAAATTATATTCACAAAAAACGGAAGCTGGTTATATTCCCATAAGAGGTGATGGTGAAGTGAAAACGGAAGCCCTAAGATTCTCGTAAAAGAGGCCAGACAGGGATTCCCGACCACCCCGATGGGTGGACCTGAAATGCCAGCACCCGGCGACTTGCCCGGCCTGGGAGAAACAGGGTCCTCCCTCAGAGCGCACACAGCAACAAAGTGCCGCCGGATTTGGAAGGTAAAATGGTAGACTGGAGATGGGCTATTCATTATCAAAGAACATTGCAGTTGGAAGAGAGAATTCTGTCTACGAGGCTATAACCAGGGCCCCCCGGTGGCAGCGAGGGCTGAAGCACCTCACCGAGGAGGGGACAGCACCGGCTTTCTCTACAGGAGAGCAAGACCCAAACAGACACTCTCTCCACAGACAGAAAACTCACCAACACTCCTCAAAACTGCTAAAGAAAAGAACCAAAACGAAATATTAGCAGTTAGCAAACACCAAATGCAAAACAAAAAATTAAAAAGCCAAGTTATCTTTTGTCAAAATCCTTGAAATTATGTGTTGAGGCACCCACTACAGGGACCATAAAACTTATGAGCCCAATGTGCTTATTCATCAGAGCAATGTCCGTGTCTGTGCGCAAGCCCCAGGGGGACATTCCGCCTGTGGGCCAAGTTCTGTCCACATTTAAAGTACTGTTCAAATAATGAAAATCATTTCTACAGATGATTTTAATAACATTAGAAGGAAATTAAATGAAAATTTACATTATTTATTTGAAATATACTCCAGGAGCATTTTGGAAGTAAGGACTTCTGAAGTTAATATACTGGGTAATCAGGTATCAACATCCTGACCTTTCCAGGACAGGGACGGCCAGTGGCGTCCCCTCCTGATGGGCTTTCCCCTCCAGGGTCCCCATGGCATCCTCAAATCTCCCACTCACACCCCCACACAGCCACATGCAATGGAGTGACAGACACACGCTCTCTTGGCTGGCTGTGCAGAGCTGTGGGGAGCACTGGAAGCTTCCTCTTCATCGTAATTCCCAGGGCACAGCAGAGTCAGTGACTCCTCAGGTGGGTCTGGCTTGTCTGGGAGGGGAAGACCCCTTGGTGGGATCAATCAAGGTCAAGCGGGCTGTCTGGGGGGCCTCCCAAGAATGTCGCCTGCCCTGAAGGCTGAAATTCCCCTTCCTAACCACTGGCCCTTCCTTGTTCTTCCTCCTGCTGCCTCCAGGGTTCACTTGGCTCCGGGCCACCTGTGCAGACATCTGAACGGTGATTTCTCCTAGTGCGCTCTCTTGCACCTGCCGGCTCACCCCTCCAGCCTCGCCCCATGGGCAGAGAAGCTCCTAGCTGCATCCCTGATCCCCTTGGCCCACTGACCGGCCACTGTACCTGACCTTTCACCCCTTCCTTGATCCAGTCTGATGTCAGTTTTCCCAAGCCGCATCTTGACTCCTGGCCATGGCAGCCCAGAGCCTTGATTCCCTGGCAGGTGCTAATACTCTCCACCTGGCCGCCTTGCTGACTCTCTTGATGCCCCCTGGGCCTTGGCTTCACCTTCCCTCCAACTGTTGCATTCTCCCTTGGTAAGTCCCACCCTTTCAACTCCACGTTCTGCACAGGCTGATTCACAGTATCTTCAGCTTGTTTCTTCACTCCTCAAGGACCTCTCTGCACCCCACCTTCTAGGACTCCCTGCCTGGTCTGGCCTTTGCATCTCCAGAACCTTGCTCCATCGACTTCTCTTACCAACAGTTCTTCACTCTCGCCATCCCCATCAGCCTGAACACATAATCATGTGATAACCGTTCTCCCCAGGCAGACACCTGCATGCCATTTCCTCTACTCCATGGTCCACGGATCTCACAGGACCATCTACACTCGTCGCCCCTACTTCTCACACTTGCCTCCCTCATCCATTTAAATCTTGACGGGTGACATTCTGGAAGATCACCAATGCCTCCCACATATCCAACACAACAGCTGGGGTCTGTGGCTCTCTCGGCGTCACCCCCGCTCCAAGCACGGCCCTGCTTGCTCCAAGTGGTGCTGTTGACTTGTCCACTCCCAGGCAAGACCAGGAGCCCCTTGGGGCCAGGCCTACCTCTGTCACCCCTGCATCCAGGCTCACCAGCGTGTGGCCCCGCACTGAGCAGTCTGCCAGCAAGGCTGCCCTCCCCCTCAGCTCCTGTCCTCAAAGCACCACGCCTCAGCCAGACCTCCCTGCACGCTCCACAATGCCCTTCCCCAACTGCCTACCTGGCCATTTCCTGTTTGGACTGCAGCTGCGTGCAGCTCCCCTCCCACCCCCCACCCCACTCCAGCCTTCTTAAAACAGGGAATGTTTACCACTGCAGTCGGCTCAGGAAAGGAAGCACTCTCTTCCGGGCTTCACACTTTGTGGCGTTCAGCACACACTGCACACCTGGTGTGACGGACCAGGGGCTCTAAGGGACAGCTGAGGTGGCAGAGAGTCCACACGGGGTAGCCACCTTCCAGGGGGTTTCAATTTGCCGCTCCTTTGCAGGGTCAGGACCACTCATCAGGCGCCCTCACGCCCCGCCCCCCAGCTCAGTCACACACACAGAAGCACCCAGGCCACGAGGCAGTTCCTCCCGCCGCACAAAAGCACATCGGATAGCTGGATGTTTTTGCGGTCACCTCTTGATTTGTCTTTTTTTTGACCTAGGAAGCACCAGACAGCTGTACAAAGACCCATGAACACCCTCCAAGTACTTACTGCTTCTTGGTCTCTTCAAATTTGTGCAGCTTTTTGCGGAGACCTCCTGACTTAAAACCTTGGCAGTGCGCAGCTGGTGCCCCGATGGTGACAATGTCGTAGTTCTGATCTGAATGACAGAAAGCTCTCCTCCGTTACTCCGGGCTCAGGCCTGTGCACAAGCCAGCTACAGGGGTATGTGCGCAGCTCCGGGACCCTGCCCTGCCAGCCCAGTGCCAAGCGGCCCGCTCCCTCAGCCCCACAGCCTCGACTTTCCGAGGGCCCCTGGAGCCCAGCACCATCATCTCAGCAGAGAGGGGGTTCCTGCACGTCTCCAGATGGGGCCACAAAGGGCCGGAGGCAACCACCGGTAACACTCAGCTTGCACCCCTCCTTGGGAAGGATAACTGACAGGCGACTTGCTGCCACAGAAACACAGAGGGAAGCTGGAGGGAGGACGGACGAGGGGAAGGAACAAAGGGAGGGAAAAACCTAGGAAACCAAGACCTTACGAGGGTCCTGTGCCATGTCTCTTATCTGAGTTGCCAGGCGGAAGCACACACAGGGAAGGCTGCACACGTGTGGGGCAGTGTGGGCACCAAGCACACGGGGGGAAAGGAAGTCAAGTGTGATTTAGTGAGAGGAACAGAAAAATAGTTACCTGACCCCCCATCGTCTTGAACTCTCATCCTCTGTATGTGCAAGTTTGTGGGAACAAATTCTAACTTTTTATCTGCTTTCAAACTGCTCGCTTTAAACGAGGGACCTAAGAAATGGAATATGAGAAAATAAGGACCGTTGACATGTACCCTGCATTCAGGAATGGCGAGTAGGACAGTCATATTCTGAGGAAGCGGCCGCGCATAGGCAGGTACGTGCTGGTAGTGGCCAAGGAAATTCTGAGTTGCCCATGAGCACATTTCATTTCCAGAGAGTAGGCTGGGTGAAACGCCAGAGGGAGGGCAGCTCACTGGCCAGAAGACTGGTTCTGGGTGCTCAGGTGGTGAGCAGAGCCAGCTAGGAGCAGCTTCAGAAGGTTACGGTTACTGGTGCCCTGCCCTCCCATGATCAGCTCTCAGTTGAGAAGTCTGACATAAAGACTGATTTTGTGCAACACGATGTCAGCACTGCTATAAAAAGCAAATGGGCCCATGCCAGGGACTGCCTGTTCCAACCCTGGAGACCGCCATCATGCAAGATCTAAGAAATTCGTTCAACCAGAGCCACACGTCTCAATTCCACAAAGAGATGACCTCAGATCTATCAAGATGAACAAATGCTACATAGCATGGATCCTGGCCCTCTGAAACACAAACCTAAACGTGTTCCCTTGATTATACTTGGGGGGTTAAGGAGGTTGGATGATGGGGGCGCCTGGGTGGCTCAGTCGTTAAGCGTCTGCCTTCGGCTCGGGTCATGATCCCAGGGTCCTGGGATCGAGCCCCGCATCGGGCTCCCTGCTCCGCGGGAAGCCTGCTTCTCCCTCTCTCACTCCCCCTGCTTGTGTTCCCTCTCTCACTGTGTCTCTCTCTGTCAAATAAATAAATAAAATTTAAAAAAAAAAAAAAAAAAGGAGGTTGGATGATGTTTTATAACTAATATCTACAATCTTGTTTCTACGACCAGAATCCAACACTAATTAAGAACTACGTGCCTAGATAAAGAAGGGAGTTACAAATTCACTGACAATCAGAAGAAGAAATAAACTTTCTCTCTAGTGATGAAAGGTAAATCGTACCAGTATACAAAATGCAGACCAGCCATTGTCTGCTTTGCATTTTGTGCTAGGAGACTGTCCTCCAGGGCCTGATACTTACAGGCGGCCCAGAGATCAGCAGCAGTGGCATCCTGGGAGCCTGTTAGAAATGCAGAATCCTAGATCTGCACTGCAGCAAGGTCTTCAGGGACCAGGATGCACACTGACACTTGAGATGCTCTGCTCTGGAAAACTCAAGCTCATGTGGGTTTCCCGCTTTCCCAGGTAACAGGTATCCGGCATGGGTAGGTTCCTAAGTCTCTTCAGCTATATGCTGCCAATACACTTAGACCTGCCCTTCAGATTCAAACCAAACCCAAGGGCACCATCGTCTTGACTTGACTGTATGTGGCTTCTTCTCAGCCAAGTTCATGGACAGGTTCATATCAAAACCTTAATATTAGGACTTACGGTTTTCTTTTAACCCTGAAATTCTATTATGTAGTTGGGGGGGGGGGAGGGAAGAATCTGAAGAGAGAGTATAAGGAAAAACCAAAAAATTCATTCTATTTTGGAATAAAAAGGGAATTAGTTAAGAAAAGTCTTCTAAATCTACCCTTAGAGTATTTTGAAAATCAAACAGGATCTTTCAAGAAGAAATGTGAGGTGTCTATACTTCACTTTCTTTTTTGAGCCTTAAAAATGGAGAGCTCCACTCAGACAATTCAGATGTTTGATACAAGGACTGTTGAATATTTAAACTGGGAAATCTAGGAAACCACTTTGTCTCAAAGCAAACGATTTACATCTTTTGGGGCATTTCCCTTGGGCACTTTAGACCAAGACAAAAAAATAACATGAACCAACAGCCTGTGATTTTGTCTCTCCTAAATTTCATCCTACATGAGTTGCTTTGGCAGATGACACCATAGAAGGAATTTTTAATGCAATTCACATACTCGTCTTCTTAATTAAGATCTGAGAAAGCCATATTCAAAAGAATTCACACCTACATGAGAATCTATTTTTAAAAATCCATTAGCGTGTCTGTCAGGGAGAGTATTTGAGCCAGGTTCTTGTTTTCTAGCTGGGAAAATGGAGACCCAGTACCCACCTTTGTACTGATGGAGGTCAGTCAGGTTCTCCTGGTACGTGAGGATGATGGTCTGGTACTGAGTGACAATCTGGCGCCGGAGGCTCTCCCAGCAAGGGGACAGATCCCCCAACTCCTCCAGCTCACACACTCTGCAAGGAAGACACACATACACACACACACATACACACACATACATGAGGCTGTGGAGGTCTCTTCCCTGGGCGAGGCACAGGTGTCCCAACCAAGCAGGAGAACAAAACGGACATGGAAGTGTGGTCAATGCCAGGGAAGGCCTCGGACAACGGCTACACTGCAGGTCTATACAGCAAGCAGTGGGGCACGGGACACACCACTCTAGGAGGACCGGCTGTATGACGGGCAGACCACTCACCATGTGGAAAAGCACAGAGGTGCTTTTCACAGAAACCCTGTCAAATGTCCGGGGAAAACAAAGTGGAGGAGAGGGGCTCTAGGGGAGTGGCTCCTTGCCTGGACCCCCACAGGCCACGTGGGACCCTCCTGGGAGATGAGATGAGTGGAGGCCCATAAGCGACTGCTCGAGGCCATCTCACTCACCGGTTTCGCCCAGGGGCGGTTGTGAGACAGCTTCTCGCTGCCCCCACGTTCTGGGGAGGCCTGGGCCTTCCTACCTGGCCCCTAAGAACATTGCTGCAGAACCTAAAGCTGCCAAGCAGTGGTCCACAGTTGGCCGGCCAGCCGGCCGGCCGGGGAGTGGGGGTGGGGTGGGGGCATGCTCTGCTGTGCTCACCCAGCCCCCTCTGTTTCAGGGCTGTCCCTCGGAGTAAGGGACAAGGGCCATAGGGGGCTGGCAACTTTGGCTATGCTTTCTTTCTCCATGTGAGTAATGAGCTATCTAAATCTAAAAGTAGCATGAAGGCAGGGAAAGGGAGAAGAAAAAAGAGGATCTGTCACCTCCAGAAAAATAAAAGCTATATAAGAACTGAAACATAACTATCTTAGCTCAGCAGTAAATAATAGCTACATAATCAGAATAATGAAAACACAAGATGGACTTAAAAAAAGGGCGGGGGATAACCATATTAGGAAGCTGGGGAACGGGAAAGTACAAAAGACCTAAAATCGTCATCACAGGGAATCAGTAGCTAATCCCCAAAACCGGTTAAGAGAGCACGCTATACATTTATTTAGAAATACACTGGTATGCTCAAATGGCTAAAAGTGGTTGTTTCTAGGAAGCAGATCAGAGAGTAGAGGGCCCCGAGACTTAGGTCATTGTTAAAAGCCTTTCGACACTATTTGTTTTTTTTTATACTATGCATGTTTTCCTCTGTGGGGGAAAAAAAGCTAATTTTATGGAATCTACTAGATTGTCTGAAGTTAAAAAAGAAAGTTGTACCATTTTATTATGAAAATAGCAAAATCAAAGTAAAAGAGTATGCACGCAGACGAGGCTGTGGTGAGCCGATGTCCTCGCTCACTGCTGGCCGGCTGGCCCTGCGGCCGCGGGTCCGCTCATGAGCACATGAGCCCCATCTGCTGGGGTTGCTGCTGGACCCTCTCCCATGTCTCCGCCTGTCTTTCTGCTCCTTCTCGTGCTTCGGGTGTCAGTTTAACGTTACCATCTCACAGAGGCCTTCCCCTGACCACCCCCCTTCTCACCACCCCTTCTAATTTCTGCTCCCAGCTCACACAGCTGGGGCTCGGGGAGTGGCCCCCACCTCTCCAGAGGGCCTGCCTTCCACGGTCTGTCTCGCTCATCGAGAAGCCTCCCCACACCACACACAACACCAACCACATGCGTGAAACTGGTGGGAAACACAACAACAACAAAACCATCAAAACCAAAGTTCTTGTGAAATGAGTCAACTCTTCAAAGTTATAATCTAGTACACCAAATAATGGGAATTTACACCACAGTTAACATTATAACACGAACACTGAAGATCTGTGCAAATGGAGATGGGAGTTAGGAAAATCTGCACAAATACGGAAAAGCTGAAAGGAAAAAATTTTTAACTAAAATAACCATAAAATAGTACACATACAGAGATAAAGCAGCTCATTGCATTATTCTTGTCATTCTTAGGTTGAGTTTTTTCAAGATAAAAAATTTTTAAAAATAGCTGTATTCAAACAGTGAGATCCTGACTGCACTGTGTCCTTTCACGTTCCCATATTGTGTTCATAATTAACACCATCTTATGACGTCGAGGAGAAAGGACATGTGAGGAAGATGAGCAACATGCTCAGCGATCTGCGGCGCTGAACCCCCTCTCGGGCTCTCCCTGCTACGGGATCAATGGAACATGCCCCGGGCTGAGAGATACGGAGGACCAGAGGGCCCAGATGGGTCACTCGTAGCTCTCTGTAGCCTCTATCAATGTGGCCCTCCCCTAGGAAACCGCTGACCCGGGTGGCTGGGACTCAAGAACGACCAGCCACTCCTAACTTTCTACAGGCCGACTGAGAGGGGAAAGGAGGCGGGGAGGGAAGAGAGCAGGCACTGCGTGCTGGGCACACCTTGTCTGGTGCTCCCTGCACCTTGTCTGGTGATGGCCTCGCACAGGAACTCAGGAAACAGGTGAGCAAACGCAGGCTTCAGCAAGCCAGGGCCACCAAGCAAGCAAGTGGCGGCGGCTGGGTCAGAAGCCAGCCTCCCGGCTGCCAGTGCTCTACCTACTGCATCTAAGAACTTTCCGGAAAGGAAGGGGCAGCCGGCCTGCCTCACCTGGCTGCGTCTTCCTCCAGCAGGAGCTTCACAAACTGCCGGGGCACGTGCAAGGAGAGCAGGCTCTCCGCCATCTGCTCCAGGATCCGCAGGTGGTTGCCGTCCGTGGTGGGGAACCGGTACATGCGGCAGATGGCGCCGCCGAACACTGAGGTGGGGGGTGCGGAGGGGACAAAGGCTGTGTGTGAGCCGGCGACACACCCGCCGTGTGGGCCTCCCTCCCCCGAGCCCTCAGTGGTGCTTCTTACTGTTCCTCTTGAGAGAATGAGAACATTTAAACCAAAGCCCACCAAAGTGACCGAGCCTGGCTGCTCCTCCCGCTCCCGCCCCCCCACCCCACCCCCGCCACATGCAATCTTCTTGTCCCAGGACGTGGAACTGACTCTGGAGTGCAGGGGCGGGGGCGGGGGCGGGGAGGGTGTCAGTCACCAAACCCAAGGTAACACGAGAAAGAGTGGAACGAAGGAGGGACCCCCCCAACACACACACCCCTTGCTTGGAATATTACTAACTCCACATGCTGGAGAAAAGCACGGCACTTAGAAACGTGGCAGGGAGGTGACAATCGAGGGGGTGCCTGGCTGTGACAATCCGAGCGGGTGGGGAAGAAAGGGTGAGCACAGGCCCGAGTGGACACTCACAAGAGTGGCAAGAGTACCAACGGAGGAAGCTGTTTACCCGATTTCAGTAAAGTGTCTTTTCGCAACGAAGCATACTTGGATCGGATTCCCAGCGCCTCTGTCAAGCTCTCATCAACAGGGAGAACCATCTAATGAGGTGGACAGGAAAGCAGAGAGAAACAGTGAGACCCAGACAACTCCAGAACACTCCGCAGAAACGGGGCCCATGTGCATCATCAAAGAACTCTTTTTAAAGATTTTATTTATTTATTTGACAGAGAGAGGCACAGCGAGAAAGGGAACACAAGCAGGGGGAGTGGGAGAGGGAGAAGCAGGCTTCCCGCCGAGCAGGGAGCCCAATGTGGGGCTCGATCCCAGGACCCTGAGATCATGACCTGAGCTGAAGGCAGACGCTTAACGACTGAGCCACCCAGGCGCCCCATCATCAAAGAACTCTTAAAATTAGTACCCACCATTCACTCTACAGCAATACACTGCCCCAGCCACAAATTAATCCACCTGCCAGTACACTGCACTCAGGCCACGAAACACGATTTTCTAGTGACTAGGTCACTTCACCTGGTTCTGTGGTGTTGTGACGTACAGAATTGAGAGGCAGGAAACAGACGATGCTCAGGAACGTTTGCACAGCTGACCTCCCAGGCTTGTTTTGGGTAAAATGAGCTAGCTCCGTATTTTACAGCAATGACCCCTCACCAGTGTTTGGTACATTGGAATTGTAGTCTGAGAGCATGAGGGGCCTGTGCGAGCGACAGTGCATGGAAGACAGGGTGCCAGAGAGGGGGTGGAGGGGGGGAGAGGAGGAGAGGTATGTGAGAGGCTGCAAAGGGTGTGTGGATGGGAGGCGCACATAAGGTGGCTGTGGGGCACACGTGTGCCTGGTAGGGAAGCTCTAACAAAACAGCAAAGGTAATCCAGGCCTCATTCACACCACCCCCTGGCCTCCCTTCCCTGCCTGACTGCAGCTCCTCTAGCCGGGCCCCCAACCAGCAGAACCTCGCATGTCATGCTCCCTGAGGGACCCCCTTCTCACTACTTCGAGCAGTGCCTAGCGGGGATGGGCACGTTCTGCCTAGGGGGCCCTGTCTTTCCCTTCGCAGAGCACAGAGGCCAAATCCATCTGGACAGATCCTCGGACTCCTTCCAAGAGGAGCAAGGCGGCATGCTCACCCTCCCATTGACGGTGTCCAGAGACCGGGTCACAGGGGGCCGCTGGTCTGACTTCTCCTCCATCTGCCAGCCGATCACGGTGATGTTACCCACGCGGTCACTCTCCGCAGATCTGCCACGAGCAAAGTGCTTTGAATAAGAGGCACTGTACCTGCGCTTCGTTTTCTGCTTAAATGCAAAGCTCAGCCACCCTGGGTCATCGGGCGGTCAGTCAGCCAGCATTCACTACATGCACAGGCTCCGGGGGAGGCAGACAAGGAAACCGTGAGAGCAGAGAGGAGGACTACGGCTGGGAGGGGACACAGCACCACAGAGAAGTGTAGATATGCTTGGGGTACGGTTGGAGGGGAAGAGCCAATGCTTGCTTGGGAGGCGCCCATCAGCCCCTGGGCTAACCTCTGCCCCAGAGAGTGATGAGGACGCATCCCGGAAGCAGGACTGGAGAGCACCTTCTTCTGGCACTGAACCCCCTTCTGTTCCTTCCCACCCACCTTTAAGCTTTAATTACACCCAAGACCTAGGCCTGGACCCCAAGTAAGTGGAGGGTTTCCCAAAGCATCCCAAAGATGGTATGATATAGTTAATGCCACTCTAGCCCTGCTCAGATTCACCTCTGAGACCCCTCAGGTTGGCTGCCAGCAGCCCGGGCCCATCCACTTCATCCAGGGAGGCCCCAGGGATACCCTAACACCTCAGGCCTTTTATTTACGGTGTCTGACTTAGCCAGGTTCTAAACTTTTATGTGGTCATATATACTGACAATTTCTTTTGTGGCTTTTTCTCACTGTTCTAATGCCTGAAGAAGGGTTTCCCCATGTTCTCTGCTCAAGAGTCCTATGTAGCCCCTCTTCAAAAGGAAGATGTCCATTTCTTATATTTAGCTCTGGTCCAACTAGAATTAGTTCTGGCGCATGATGTACCTGAATATTTTTCTCTAGCAGCCCTTTGCCCCACACGACCCCTTGCATTTTCTGTAAGACCAGTCCTTCCTGCTGAGGCAGGCTCCCTATGCACACTCAGGGCCGAGCAAGGCTCTCGCTCTGCCCAATGCCTGCGACTGCTTTCACCGTAGCTTTAGAATGGTGCACTGTCCAGCAGGTGATTAACCCTTGTCAAATTTCTTTTGCTATTTTGGACTATCTTCCCAACTTCTACATTATTTTGAAAAAAAGAACACCATGTGTTGGGGTTTCGGTGAGAACTGTCCCCGAAATGAATTTGGGAAGGGCTGATATCTTGACCTCTTTCATCTTCCTTTCAGGGATACAGTGGGGTTCCCCTTCCTTCCTTCCCTCCATAAATATTTATTGAGCACCAGGCTCTGTTCTAGGTGCTTAAGATACAGCAATGAAGCAAAGCAGACAAAAACCCTACTGCCTAGGAGATCATATTCTATTGGGGAGGGAAGAGATGATAGACAAAAATATTGAGTATTATCAGATATGTATCTAGGTTTTCCTTTAGGTCTGCATACAAGAGGGCTCATATTTCCTATGATGGGCTCTGATGGGCTGAGTTTTAATCTCACTCAAGTAAGCAACCACCTCCTCACTGACACCAGCCTTTGGGAGGGGGCTGGGCCCTCTCTGAGTGCAGGAAATGGGGCCTCCCCCCATCTGTCCCTGGACCTCATAATTCTAGATCCTCTCAAGGGAGTAAAATTAAATACCAACCTTAGTGTTAAATGCAACCTATGATGCCTGTCCTGGAGCAGATCTTTGACAATGAATGTTCCAGAACCCAGTAAATACATCTGAGGAAGAGCGGGGAGAGAAGCCATTAGTACGCTTGCTTTGCCTCTGGTCCAAATACCAGGCCCCAGAGGAGTCCAGCGGGCTGGTTCCCACAACACATCTGACCCGTTCTCAGGAGCCCAATAGGGATGCTCAGGAAGAAATTCCTAAAGACGAATACATTTGGACATCAGTGACTTTGTGAGCAAAGTAGTGAAGTTAATCTTTGTTCACCTCTCACTCAGATGATTACAGAACTTAAAAAAAGGGAACAAAATCCCATGAACCACAATGTGTTACTTAACTGTTCCCTGAGATCGATCTTTGACATCATACACGGAGAGTTTGATTTGGGTCATCTGATTGATAAGAGAGTCTTGAAAGAAGGCAATACTGCTTAGAAATATAGGATTGTTGGTTCCCTAGAAGAGAAAGGAGAATAAAATCAGAATACAGAGTTGGCTTTTTCCAAGTAATTGCTTTGGAAACACACCAACACCTTCAAAATGAGACACCAGCCTTCTTACTGACTTGGATCAACACAAACACGGATGGTAGCCTAAATGGATGCCTACAAAACAAGCCCAAATCCTGCTTAGAGAAAGGACAGAGTAGTGTGACCTGCCCCGAAAGACGCAGCCACCACAGGCAGGCCCACCACACAGCCGCGCCCGCGGGCTCACTCTAAGAGCTGCTCGCTCACTGGAAGGGATCTTCTAAGAGTGAAACGAGCTGGATGTCCACGTTGTATTCTTGGTATCACCACTTCAGATGAGTGATGTATTTGGATCTCCTACTTTGGGTTGTTCCTTTAAGATGTACAAAGGCAGATGAGAGAAGAAATGAATGGCTTAAGTCGTTCCTTATTTCCAGAAGCCCATGGTTGGAATAATTAAGAACTGACCTTTTTAAGGCTATCCTTTTCAAAAGATGAGCTGTGAGTTTCTAGCTCATAGGTGGCCATTTCCTAGCAGCTTAGCCCTGCCCCCAGAGCCCCATAACATATTCTCTTTCCCAGGCAGTGGTTAACTATCTCAGCCAAATGGTTGAGTTCCTGTTTGTGCGTGCTGTGGGTTCCATGCCTCCAGCTATGCTCCCTCTGTAGCTCCAGATCCAGGCTCTCAAGGTCTGCTGGACGGCCCCTCCTGGGCAGCCTGCTGGGACCGCAGCCCACCCAACCTCACCCTCCATCTGCCCTTAGTTAAGGCCATCTCTGGCTCTCTTCCCAAGGAGGCTACAAATGTCTGCCTTGGTGCCTCTTTCTCCATCATTCTCAACCACCTAGTGACAATGAACTGCTCCCACAAACCCACCTCCAGGGCCTGTCACATGCACCCTTTTATCCACTGCCAGTCAGGTCCTACACACTCCCCGCAAGTGACTGTCAACTTAGGACCTCCCTGAAACACATCTAGTCAGGCGACTCCCCCCCAAAATGCTTGCACTGGCCCACTACAAACTCCTGGCCTGATGCTCAAGGCTTCTCTCCCTTGCTCCTCCACTTGGGCCTTTTGCACACACATAGCAGGATAAGGTTATTCTCCAAACCCACATGACGCTTTCCTGTTGCATGCCTTCGCGTGACTACCACAGAACTCTGGCGTGCTCTTCAACGCATGGTCCCCAGACTGGCTGCATGGGCATCACCTGGGAGCTTGTGACAACTGCAGAGTCCTGGGCCCCAACCAGATCTCTTAAGTCAGAACTTCACTAAGCACCACCCGAGGTAGCCTCTCCAATCCTCAGAGCTAGAAGGGCCCCCACCCGCCATGGGCTGCCCTCCTCTCTCTACTCCACCCCTCCCGACACAGCTGTGTGGAGACAGACCACGCTCGCTGCCTCCCCACCCACAGGATGGGACCGGGCCTCCGAGGTGTTCGTATCATCCACGGCGCCCAGCACTGTGCTCCACGGTGCAGGCAGTGCTCAGCAGATGCTTAGAAAACAAAACTGTTGATCTGAACTTGGAAGTAAGTTCCCAAGAGAATGAAAAAGGGTGGCCTACATTCCAAAATGTAAAAGGGGGAAGAGGAGGAAATGCAGTTTAAGTTTGTTTGAGACTGCTAGGGAGGGGTTAATTCACAGAGACGCTCACATCACAGCCAAAATCCTGCACAATCTCGCACAGATCCTATACTCAGTTTCATAACTTACATACAGTGCTCAATTATCTAAAAGGAGTTTGTAAAATTCCCAAGGTGAATGCACATCACTTAATTTAACGTAAAACGTAAATATAAAACACACAATGCAAAAGGATGTAATAAGAAAGCCAATAAAAATAGGGGTATGTCCAGTAAGAAGGCTGGTTAGTAGTTAACACTCTCGAAACTGTGATTAACGAACACAACTCTCCGAAAACAGCCACCAAATGACAATGACAAGGAAGAATGGGCCCTTTACCTCTTAAGAGGCAACAACCTTGTAGGATCACTGTTCAAAGACAACCAGCCAATAGCTCATCAGTAACTGTAAAGGATATGGCAAATACAAACACCACGCAGATGAATGTGGAGAGAAACATCAATGTACCGAGGACTCGTGGAGTGGCAGCTACCAGCGCTCCGGTCACCCGCAGCCCTCCCATGGAGGCTACAAACACAGCGCGAGCCCCTCGCACAGCTCAGGGTCGGAGCCAGCAGCACCCACCTCGATGATCTCCGTCTGCGCGTGTTTTGTCCAGAATGCCTGAGGAGGGGTGGTGACGCTCACTGCTACAAAACTATTTGGTTTTCGATCTAGTGATGGAGTATGCAACTCACTGCAAGCTATGGAATCAAGATGGGAAAGAAACAAGTCCTTTAAAATCAGCCTCTGGTTAGTTCTCGGTTCCAAGCACCCCCAGAGAAAGCAAAAAAAAAAAAGTCAGTGCCACTAAGGGGATGGGACAATCACACTGTCAGTCGTCATGTGGAGGTGATCTTTTACAATGGAAACAAGCTCTTCTCAATAGTCTAATGGCAGCTGGTCCTTTTGCTTTCATAGTGCATTTCACAACAGATAGTGTGTTCAATTCGGGGGATCATTTTTCCTGTGGGTCCCCTCCCCCCGTCCCTCCCCCCTCCCCCCATCCCCCGCCCCCAGGACAGCAAGGCCCTAAGTGCCAGTGGAAGACTGAGCTGCTCTGTGTCCACGGACTAGAACACAAAGCCAACAACCTCACATGGGGTCTGACCCATAATGTTGGACCTTAATAACTAACTGAGCTTCTAACCCGTTGAGCTATCCAGCCACAGAATCAAGACACAGCTACACATGCCTGCATCCTACGGCTGTGGTGACTAGCCCTGAGCCGTGGTGCCCTGCAGGTCTCTGTGTGGATGTGTGTTGGAAGCAAATTTAAAAATCTGTGGCAGCATTAACAAAGGCTTTTGTTTTTTTTAAAGACGTCATTGCTCATTTATTCTCCTTATAAGACTCTTACCAAATGCAAGATTACTAAAAATGTTACTTTTTGGAAGTAACAGTACCTTGTAGAACTGTTTCGGTTGCAAAGTTTATTGTACTAATAAGCATTCTGAAATAGATAAGACTCAGATCATTCTAACACAGGAGTGACCCACAAGAAAAACGATCCCATTTCACTGAATCGAACACACTGTTGTGAAATGCACCATGAAAGCCAAAGGACCCACTGCCGTTAGACTATGATATGCTATTGATTGTAAGACACTTTTTGATTAAATAGATAGTAAAACAGAAAAAAACCCACACATCTCAGAACTGATGAAATACATGGTAAATCGAAGTTCAACACTGGTAGAAACAACTGCCTTTTTTGGAGGAGCAATAATGCTCCCCAGACTGCTGCAAGTCTCTGGTCAGTTTCCAGAAATCTCAAACAACTGACTATGACCATTTCTGCCAGTGTTCTCAGTGCCTTTACAGAGGAGAGGATCTTTGGAGGTCCTTACTCTGCCATGCCTGCCCTCATCATTCCCAATTTTTTAAATGCTCACTGGTGATTTAAAATACAGAAATTGATTTTTGCTTCTGAAAAATAATTTTAGTTCTCTCTCCATTTGTATTATCTTCTCATGTGCCTTTATGAATTTTCACTATTTACTGGATATAATAAAATACAACGAGCTTAGGTTTTCAATTCAATTAGTTTTGACAATCATATGCACCTCTGCAACCATCACCAAAATAAGATGGAGAACTCCTTTAAAACATGAGACTAGAAATATCCCCCTCATACTTCCCAGTCAATTCCCCAGCCTCTGCAACAAATTTCTGATTTCCATCACTTTTGGCTGTTCCTGAATCTACGTTGTTGTATGTACTGATAATCATTCTTTTTTTAATTGATGAGTTAGATTCCATTGTATGAATGTATAAAAATTTATTTATCCATTCTGTTAATGGACGTTGGGTTGTTTCTGGTGGTGAACGATTGTAAATAAAGGTGCTAAAAACATTCCTGTTTATGGCTTTTTGTGGACGTGGGTTTTCATTTCTTTTGCGTAAGTACCTAAGAGTGACATTTCTAGGTTATAGCGGAGGATATGTTTAACTTTGCAAGATGCTAACAGTTTTCTAAGGTAGTTGCACCATTTTATAATCCCATCAGCAATGGATCTGAGTTCCTGTTGTTCTGCATCCCCGCCAACATTTGGTAGGGTTAGTCTTTGTTTTATAGTTTTCTGATGGATGTGTTTGAATTTGCACTTCCATGATGATTAATGATGCAAAGCATTTTTTCACTACGTGCTTGTTGTTCCTTTTTATAACTTCTTTTGTCAAGAGTCTGCTTGAGTTTTTTTGCTCATTTTTAAACTGAATTGTTGACTTTTTTATTGTTGATTTATGAGTATTTTATTCTGGACCTGTTCTTTCTCAGGTATATGTGTTGTGAATATTTTTTCCCAGTCTGTGGTTTATCAATTTATTTTCTTACAGATCTTCAGCTTTGTTTGTTTGTTAGACTTTTAGTCTTAGGAAGTGATAGACAGGAAAACTGTCCCTCCCTCCAAAAAAGTATCCACATCCTAATCCCTGGAACCTGTGAATATATTACATTACAGGCACTATGGCTGTGAGTAAGGTCATGGAACCTTGACAAGGGGAGATTATTCTGCATTATTGGTGTGAGCTTAACCACACAAGCTCTTAAAAGTAGCAGAGGAAGGTGGAAGGGTGAGTCAGAAAGATGTGACTATGGGAAAAAAAGGCAGGAGAGATTCAAACCATGAAAGGCATTCCACCTGCCATTGCTGGCTTTGAAGACGGAGGAAGAGGGTCACAAACCAAGGAATGTGAGCAGCTTTAATAAATGAGAACCAGCTTCACCTGGCTGCTAGCAAAGAAATGGGGACCTCAGTCCTAAAACCACACATACACACACCAAAAAACCCTGAATTCTGCCAACAATATGAAGAGCAAAGAAACAAATTCTCCCCTGGCGCCCCCGGAAAAGAGTGCAGCCCTGCTGACACTTTGATTTTGGTGTTGTAAGACTCCAAGCAGAGACATCACTGAACCCACTGGATTTTTGACATAAGCAAACTATAAGATAATAAGTTTGTGTTGTTTCAAGGTGTTCAATCTGTGGTAATCTGTTACGGCAGGGATAGCAAACCAAAGCACAGAGTTAGGACTTTTTGCACTCTGTCCAAGAAATCTTTGCCTACCCTGAGGTTGGGAGTGACCCTCTGTTTTCTTCTAGAAGCTTTAACGCTTTATTTTTAAGGTTCTCTTCTATTTCTTCTGCTAGGTCTGCCTCAGCAGGAGTCAGGGATTTGACCATTTCACTTGCTCCCCCTCCTTTAAGCTATGTGTTTAAGTGACTGAGGGCCTGGTTTTTCTCAGCTCGCCCCTTCATCACGTGTGGGTTCTTAACACCCACGTGAAGCTGGAACATTTGGGTCTCTCAAGCACAAGTGACAGCAGACAGAATGAGGTATAACAGGTGGCCAAAGCCGGGAAGATGGGTGTCAGGTTAAGGGCTAATGGGCTAAGTGCCACCTTCAGAACACACCCTCCCATAGGTAACCGCTCTCCAGCCCCAACCCCCAGCCAGCTCAGGCTAAGTTTCACTCAGTGTTTATTCCTAGCCCAAGGGCCACGGCTTCCAAGACGCTTCCCCTCAGCAGCCCACAGTCACATGTCCTGTCTGTCGCTTACATCGCTTTGGCAAACTTCCAGAGAAGCCATGAGTCTCTGGCACGTAGGCCTTGTCTCTCCAACCAAATCATCTGTAATCCCAGCTGGGTAAGTGCTGTCGACGAGGCAAAGCAGTAAAATGTATTTTAAGTACATATCCATTGACTCGGCAATTCTGTATCCAAGTGTTTATCCCAAGGAAATAATCAGCAAAACGTGTTAATGATCTATGTACAAGTATGTTCACCGTGGTGGTGTTATTAATGGCAAATTGGAAAGAACCTAAAATGTCTGACAACAGGAAATGGGTTACAATAAATATGGCGCAGCCACACAGTAGAGTCTACATAGGCATCCAAAGTGATGGGGCAGATCCCGTGTTTATTACAACGAAAAGATGCCCATGACATTCTGTCACATGAAAAAAAACATGTTAAGAATACTAGCATGACATGGGGTGCCTGGGTGGCTCAGACGGTTAAGCGTCTGCCTTCGGCTCAGGTCATGACCCCAGGGTCCTGGGATCGAGTCCCGCATCGGGCTCCCTGCTCAACGTGGAGTCTGCTTCTCCCTCTGCTCTTCACCCTACTTGTGTTCTCTCTCGTTCTTGCTCTCTCAAATAAATAAAGTCTTTTAAAAAAAGAATACTAGCATGACATTTTTGTAGATAATCCCATCACCTCCACAGGCAAAAAATTATTAAAAATTCTGTAGAGCACTGGGTGGGTGTAAAAAAATATTTCTGGAAGGATCTACACCAAAATGCCAACTGTGATTATCTCTCTCTGATAGGGTATTCCTTTCCTCTGACATTTTCTCTATTACAAGTTTTAAAATGAGCACTTTTTAATTTTAAACTTAAGATAAAATATTTGACTATTTAATCCTGGGCGACTATTCAATCCTGGGCTCCTGTTCCTCCTTTTTTTTTTTTTTTCATTGTGGTAAAAATCACTTAAAATAAAACTTCAAGCTGTTTCTTCCCATGTGCCTCATTCAAATGGCTATCATACTGTCCTTGATTTGCCAGAATCAGAACTATCCTGACTTCTGTCACGGGGTGAAGATTTTTACCGATGTGACATCAACTCTAATCCTGTCTCTACACTCAATCAGTTTAGTGGGAATTTTGTTGTTGTTGTTGTTGTTAAATCCATGTTCTGCATTAGTAAAGCTCAGTGAATATTATTACGAGCCAAGTGGGGTTTCCTTCACTTCTCTCCTGTGTTGGGCCCTGTCCTGGGTCCCACGTCTTCCTTTTTCTCAATTTGCTCCCTCTTTTCGGTGGAACATATCCTCCACTCGCTTCCAGAGAAAGGATGTGGGAGAAGTAAGTTTGAGAGTCTGCAAAGCTGAAATAAGTTTCTTTCTCCCCTCACATCTGACTGAGTGTCTGGCTGAGAAGAGAATCCCAGATTATAAATATTTTCCCAGGTACATTAAAGGGCTCCTCCCCGTCCTCAAGTTCCCAGGGTCGCTGAGAATCCCCTCCGCACTAGTTTGACCCCGATCCTTGGATAGGACCTCTTTTGTTTCTTTCCCCCTTTCTCGAAGTTTTAGGATCTTCATTTTATTCCCAGTGCTCTGAAATTTCTTCAGGACATGCCTTGTTCTGGGGCTTTTCAATCATTATGCTGGGCCCTGGTAGGCATTTTTGGAAACACACTTTTCAGTTCTGACAGATTTCTTATCTTATTTCTTGGTAATTCTCTCCCTTCCACCCTTTTCTGTTTCCTCCTGTAAATGTTGGGCCTCTGAATTTGCTAATTTTCCATTTCAATTTCTCTTCCATTTTCTATTTTGCTTTAAAATTTTTACTTTGGGGAATAATTCTTTAAATATCTTCCAACGTTTTTTGACTTTTTAATGTATTTTTTTAAAGTCGTATCTTAAATGTCTAAGATTGCCCTTGTTCTTCAATTTTTTTTTTTTTTAACAGCATCCTGTTCTTATGTTACAAGTATGCCATCTTCTCTTGAGGATATAAATTATAATTTTTTGATGTTTTCTTCTACTTCAATGTCTGCGTTTCTTCCAAGTTCTGTTTTTTCCTGCTTCTTCTTTCATGTGTGGGCCTTTCACAAAGGCCTTTAATCTTTAACCATTCTTACATTTTGTTTTAAATCAAATTTGAGGTATTTATATATAAAATGTGCCCATTTTAAGTGTAGAGCTCAATGAGTTTTGACAAGCGTTTACATCCATATAACCACCACAGTCAAGATATAGAACATTTCCATCGCCCAAAGGGTCCCCTGTGCTCTTTCCAGTCAGTCCTCATCAGCACTCCTGGACAACCAGCTGATGGGTCTTCTGTCATTGTGGATTAGTCTTCCTGAGTTCCACATAAACAGAATCATAAATACACATCTGAATATGACTTCTTCCACTCTGCACAATGCTTCTGAGATTCATCCACATATGTATCAGTACCTCATTCCTTTTCCTTGCTGGGTGGTACTCCATTGTATGCATGTACCATAGTGAATTCTGCTGATGGATATGTGGGTTGTTTCCAGTGTTGGCTATTATGAATCAAGCTGCAATCAGCATGCATGTACCAATCTTTATATGCACAGAAGAATGCCCATTCATTTTTAAGAATGAGGTATCAGAAGGCTGAGTGTGAGGGTGGGCTGGATGGTCTCCACTACAGTGCCTGGGTAGCTGGCTGGCCTACTTTCCGCTGGGGTCCAGAAAGCCGGCATCTGCCTCTTTGCGGGGAGTGGCAGTGAGTGGTTG
Source organism: Leptonychotes weddellii (assembly GCF_054177405.1). Lineage (NCBI taxonomy): Eukaryota > Metazoa > Chordata > Mammalia > Carnivora > Phocidae > Leptonychotes > Leptonychotes weddellii. Next base: position 52,554,141 of record NC_138378.1, read on the forward strand.
ACTTTCTCCAGAGTGAGAGCCTCCTGCCTGGAAGAATAAGCCTGGCCAAATTAGGATAAGAGGAAGAAGGCTGGGGAGGGCCAAGTAGGGAGTTTGTTATTCAGTAGACTTCTGGCCCTTTACCATGCTCTCCTCTGTGCTGATGGACCTCAGCCCAAAGCCTCTCTGCCTCCCAAGTTTCTTACGAGAATAACCACCAGTCCCTGCAGGACTGAGAGAATATGGTGGGAATCTGAACCCCAAACTCTTCCTTACACAAACTTTCCAATAAGCCCCTGCTTTAGTCTCTGAGCTCCCCAGTATCTTTGGGACAAATCCACCCACCCTCACAGACAAGCAGGTTGTGACCACACTCCTCTCCATCTGCTCCCTCCTCCTCATGGGTTACATTTTGGGGGTTCCAGAAATGTCTCACTGCACAGAGTGTGTGTTTCTGTTTCTTATTCTTCCTGGCGTTTGAGATGATTTAAGACAAGGGGGTGGAAATAAGTTCACTCTTCTCTTGTAAAACTGGAAGTCCTTGAGTTAGTATTACAATTTGTGAAGAGCAAGAAAGCTCTAGGTTGGGAGTGGGCAGCTGTGGGAATCCCAGCAGGGTTACAGGCTGCTTCCCCCAACCCCCTGTTCCCAGTTCACAATGTAGGACTCCCTCCCACTACAGAACTAGCCAGCAAGCCAGGGTTGGGAAACCCTCTGAATTTGTTTAGGGACATTCAGTCTGAAATGGGGATGTTTTCAAAGTTTAGCATTAATTTGATAATATTGCCCTTACATTTTTAAGGATTTTTGTCATTAGTCAGAGTTGTTTGTCTGATTTTGCTTTGTTTTAAGCACCATAATCTTCGTTGTCTCTCAAATGGTAACACCCCTTACAGCACATGAGGAAACTGGTCCAGCAAGGTCAAGCAGCAGGTTCAAGGCCATGCAGTTAGTTTGTGGCATGGTCTGGACTAGAATCCTGGTTATCTGACTCTTGAGGAGGTGCTCCTTTTATGTCATACCACCTCCTGGACACCACGGCCAGGCCACAGGCCAGTGCTGATCACCACCCAGGGGATGAGGAAAGGGGAGGGGAACACAGAATAGTGTCAGGCTCCGGAGGAAAACCGTCTGCGGCTGACCCCACCAGGCACTCCGACCTTCTGGGTAAGCCACAGTAATGCTGTGCTTCCCTGATCCCAGAGCCAGCACATTCTACTACAGTTTCTTAGGACAACTTTAGGGATTCAAGCCGGTATTTAGGACATTCTGACACTGCCCGAGAGGGAAAGCGCTAGCTGTCATTGCCTCCATCATTCCCAGAGCAGGGAACAAGGGCTAGACAGCAAAACTCAACCGCACGGGCCTTATGGCTGGGGCCTTATGGCTGGGGCTGACAACACTGGCCCTGAGCCAGTTTTCCCACCCCTCCAGCCCTCCCCTAGGAGTAGGGAAGCCGTCCTTGCAGCTCTTGGGTGCTTACCTCCCACCCCCCCACCACGGCCAGCCTGGAGGGAACGTATGCTGAGGAGACCCAAGGCCTATGGGCCCCAGGTTCCCTCCCACACACGGGACATGCACACCTGCCTCATGGCTTCATCTCAGAAACACTTCGGCAGCAACAAGTTCTCGGATACAAATTCATGTCAGGGTCCAGTTTTTGTTTTTAAGCAACATACATTTTAAAACAAACAAAAAATTCAAAAAGATACCTACCTAAGCTGAATTCTAAAATGGGCTCATCTGGATCTTGTATATTTCCTGAATAAAAAAGAAATGATGAGGGGGAGGGGGCAGAATCACCCTTAATAAACTTTTCCTTGCATTTAGATTTTATTCAAAAGACCCAACATTCTACTCCCCCCACCAGTAACTATTACATGGGATAATTTCTTCATTTTCTAAACATTTTGCCTCTGAGATTCCTAAGAAGTCTCAGACTCCAAGACCAAACCACCCCCCTTCCTCAGCTCTGCACACCCCCAACAAGGAGGGCTTTGATCATGGCCTGGACACTTGCCTAACAGGCACTTGCCAGACGGGCACCGTGGACATTCCCATATCACCTACTGGCAAATGAGCCCTGGGGGTGCCCACCCAAGCTGGAAAACCGCCAGCAGTCAGACTGCAATGGAAGCAGTTCCCGGGAAGAGGGCTGACAGCCCCTCCCTCCCCAATCCCTGATTCAACCAGAAGAATGCCATAGCAGGGTGCCCTCCAGCCTGGGGCAGTCACTGGGGCTCATTCTGGTTGTCCGCAGGGGACTCCAGGAGGCAGGCAAGGCCCTCTCAGCACTGCTACAGTGCGGGGCCTGTGTCTGGTGACCTGGCCCCAGGAACCCGGAGCAGGCCCCGTGAGGCTCACCGGCCAGAGAGAGGCCCAGCATGTCGGCTGCCACATCAATGGTGGAAGCCCGCTGCATCGCACGGGCCCTGGCGCCATGGCGAGGGCTGTGCTCTCTTGCTGTCATGATGTCATTGGTGATGATGTGCTTCCTGTTCCTGGGCCAGACCACGCCTGATTCCCCGGGAAGTGCTGTCACCAAGCCTTAGTCCCCTAAGGTGGCAGTAGTCCTGAAAAAGAGGCACAAACACTGGTAAGAAACACAGGGACACTGACTGAGAGACCGTGCTCTCGTGGAGAGAGTATGTGCCTAACACGGGCAGGTGAAGAGCCAGGGCTGGAGAGTCTGATGACCTAAGCCCCTTCTAGTGACCTCTTCCTCTACACTCTCCAACACTCACAAGTGCCACCAACACACATGCCCACGGAATCACGTAAGGAAATCATGTTCTCTTCAACGAAGACATGCCACATTAAATGATGGTTTAGATATAATGACAAAAGATGGCTCTTGAAATTTTCTCCTTTGTTTTATTATGCTCTTCTGTTCACAAGTCTCACAGAATCTGTAAAATTAAATCAATTCACCTCTGTCAGAAGGATATGAGATGCATGGAGAGGTCTACCCCCCATGGCTATGACAGCATGGTGGAACATTGGAGAGACAAAGGCACATGTCTCCAACCTGCTCTCTTTCTTCCCAGAGCTACAGAAACCTCACATGTGTCTTGGGCTTGGGCTTGGGCTTGCCTTCCTACAATACATGTGCGTGTAATCTATGCCTGACTAAAGTGGATGGTGCTGTGTGCGATGGATAAAGAAGTCTCTGGCAAGTGCCACCACGCACTGAATCAGACGCCCTGCAAGGCACATAACACACACTGTACTCTAAGAAGTGGGTTAAGCAGCAAGAAGTGAGTTTCATGTTTTTCTAGCCCTCTCTGTGACAATTCCTGCTGTCTCTAGAGGAACCAACCTTTAGAAGTGAAGATACTTAGACTGTACAATAAGGCTGGTTTAGAACACTCCTTACAAAGGCCGCCATGTATCCAGGCACTCTTGTCTTCTCAAAGTGTGTCAACACCTGTGCCCCCAAAGGGCATCTGTTCCCACTCTTGAGTTAATATTCACCCAACAACTTACTGGACATGTTTGTTCTTGGACCAGTTGAGACACGTGGCATTTCTTCATAGAAGCACGTCCAAATCCATCATCTAAAAATAGAAAATTATAAACTTAACAAGCTAGTCAAACACCAGTTCTTGAGAATGCATATTATAATATTCACGTTATACTTTTAATGTGTAGACATATGGGGAAGCCAAGAGCTACTATAAGTTCCTTTGAGTTCCACAAAACAATCTAACCTTTTGGCTCAAAAGTAAAGGTTTTGCTGAAGCCCAAAAGAATGAGAAACAGAAAGTGCACATTCCCATTCGCCTCCCTCCCCAGGAGTGATCCGGGGAACATGGACCAGCTCTAAAGCACCCACAGTGCGGCTGGGATGTGGCTGAGGAAAAATGAGGAGAGAAGAATCTGAGTCCCAGGCGTCCTTGCTCACAAATGTCAGGCTCTGGAAGAAGCTGTGGGGTCCCTCTGAGACTCTGCTTTCCAGTGTCTGAGATGAGGCTAGTGGTACCCATCTCACAGGGCTGCAGTGAGAACTAAATGTGCAAAAACAGAACAGGGATCTGCCCTGCTGTGGCTGCCTGGCCCTTGGGTGCCTTCCTGTGGAGCAGAATACCCAGGCTCTGACTCAGTCCTGGGGGACAGTCAGAGTAGACCTCAGGACCCAGCATGTGAGCTACCTGAAATTGCTGGAGTCTGGGGTATAGACAACAGGCAAAGCAGTGTGCTTGGCCCTCAGGCAAACTCAGTTTCTCTTGCAGGCTGAGCTCCTATCCCTCCCACTGGAGCACCTAGGGATCTGTAGCCTGGGCACCTCAGCAGAGAGGGCAGTGGCCCGGCTGGGGAGTCACAGTAAAAGTCTCCAAGGGGAAGACTCACCAGTTTGCGGACATCAAAAGGCGCACAGAGTCAAAATATGCAATGAAAATGGTAAAGACAGGGAAACTACTTGCAGTACTAATATCTAAAATTTATAGTAATGCTTGTACAAATTGACAAAAAAAACTCACTAAAAATGCAAGTAGCAAAGGTATGAATTCATAAAAGAGGAATATAGGTCGTAAACGTTTTTGGAAAAGTGACCAAACTCATTCCTAATAATTAAAGGAATGCTAAATACTCCTATATTCACCTAAAATAGTCTTCCAAGAGAGGTTTGTTTGTTCTTCTCATGAGAATATGCTTTGTTGGCAGACCTAGGGGAAACTCTATAGGATTCCTCTATATCGCTGATAATATTTTAAAGTGGAACATGCATTCCAGAAATTAATTTATCGAATTATTTATCACATCATTTATCAAAATTTATAAACAAAAACAAAATTCTTGCCAACAGGCCAAAGATGTTTATTGTAGCATTATTTGTAATGATCTAAATGCCCGGCTACATGTAAGTGCATTCTGGAACATCTATAAGATGCACTATTACATGCCTGTTTAAATGATCATGATAGGGGCACCTGGGTGGCTCAGTCTTTAAGCGTCTGCCTTTGGCTCAGGTCATGATCCCAGGGTCCTGGGATCGAGCCCCGTATCGGGCTCCCTGCTCTGTGGGAGGCCTGCTTCTCCCTCTCCCACTCCCCCTGCTTCTGTTCCCTCTCTCGCTGTGTCTCTCTGTCAAATAAATAAATAAAAATCTTTAATTAAAAAAAATGACCAGGATAAAGTTAATCAACACATGACAATTTCTTTGACCTCCTTAGGGATCAGGAAACCACTAATTATAACCACGGGATACCTCTGTACACTCGTTAGGATAACTAAAAATGGGGGAAAAAAGACAATACCAAGTCTTGGTGAGGATGTGGAAGAAACGGAACCCCGAGACACTGCTCATGGAGGGTAAAATGGCGCAGCCACGCTGAAAGACTGGCAGTATCTACCCAAGCTGAACACACACCTCCACCGTGAGCCAGTACGCAGCTCAGAGTGGAATTGCTAACAGAAATGTATATGTATGTTCACAAAGGTATAAAGAACATTTAGAGCATAACGTTCATAACAAACACCGGCAACAATCCAGACGTCCATCAGCTGTAAACGAAACAACATAGATGGCTTTTAGAAACGATGTCAAGGGGGAAAGCCAGTCACACGAGCGCATATCTAGGCAATTCTATTTCTACAAAGTTCAAGCACAGGCCAAACGAGTTCGAGGTGTTAGAAGTCAGGACAGCGGTATCTGAGGGGTGAGTACTGACTGGGGAGAGCACGTGGGGCCGGAGGAGGCCTGTGGGCTCTGGTAATGCTCTGTCTCCTGTTTTGGGTGCTGATTTCAAGACTGAATTTACTGTGTAAAAATTTTTTGAGCTGGACATGATTTTTTATACTTCAATAAAAAGCTTAATTATTTTAATGACTATAATAAAGACAACAGCATGAAGAAATGTTTATGTCAGCTCTGCGCCATGTTCCTAATGAAATATTCTACCTGTGTTCTGGTCACAGTTATTTAAAAAGATAGGACACAGGGCTCCTGGGCGGCTCAGTTGTTAAGCATCTGCCTTCAGCTCAGGTCATGATCCCAGGGTCCTGGGATCGAGTCCCACATGGGGCTCCCTGCTCCGCAGAAAGCCTGCTTCTTCCTCTCCCACTCCCCCTGCTTGTGTTCCCTCTCTCGCTGTCTCTCACTCTCCGCTGAAAACTAAATAAATCTTAAAAAAAATAAATAAATAAGATAGGACACAGATTGGGGTGCCTGGGTGGCTCAGTTGGTTAAGCGCCTGACTCTTGATTTTGGCTCAGGTCATGATCTCAGGATTGTGAGATCAAGCCCTATGTTGGGCTCTGTGCTCAGCAAGGAGTCTGCTTGAGATTCTCTCTCTCTCTCTCCCCCTGCCCCTCCCCCTTTCTCTCTCTCTCAAATAAATAAACAAAATTTTTTTTTTACAGATTTTATTTATTTATTTGACAGAGAGACACAGCGAGAGAGGGAACACAAACGGGGAGTGGGAGAGGGAGAAGCAGACCCCCCGCCGAGCAGGGAGCCCGATGTGGGACTCGATCCCGGGACTCCAGGATCATGACCTGAGCCGAAGGCAGTCGCTTAACCAACTGAGCCACGCAGGTGCCCTAAATAAACAAATTTTAAAAAGAAAAAAAAGATAGGACACGAGGGAAAGAGCCAGCAGGAGACCACATGGGGAAGAAGCCGTATTTGGGGGTGTGACCATGGGGAACTGGTCCCTTTCTTAGCTTCAGATCATCCTCTTGCGGGACTGGCCACCCCATGCTGGCCAGAGGCAGAGGCGGCACTCTGCGTGTGAATCAGCTTGAGGAAGGAGCCATTCTTTCTGAGCTTCTTCCCACTGTGTCTCCAGCATATTCCACTGCCCTGCCTGGCTGTCCGGCTCAGCCTGTAGCGAGGCTGTGGTCACTCCCCTGCACCTGGGCCAGTGCAGACGTGCCACACGACAGAAGGCAACTGTACCCCGACTACCTGCCAGTCCAAGGGAGGCTCCCAAATGTCCTCCCCTTGCAGGGTCCCTGCCCCTAGGAGGGCGGAGGGCATTACAGGCATGGTGGGGTCCTGGGGATAGAAATGCTTAAAGAGGAACATCTACAGACTAATTTTACATTGATCGAGTTCACAGACCAGAGAAGCTTTTGGGTCAAGAGGACCTCAGAAGCCACTTCATGGTTATCTGGGGCATTTAATTAGGATCTGCAATTTAAATCATCAAGATCCAGAACATGGATCTGATCTGCGCCGCTGAACTCGATTTTCCTTATTAGTCTCATTAATTTAAAGTAATTCACCAAGGATTCTTATATTCCCAAGGTCCCTGGTTTTCCTCTTGGCCCCATTTGAAGACCAGAGCTCATTAGGAAGAAAAACTGCACTTCCATCTAAGAGGACAGATAGTGTGTGGGAGTTGTTCAGGGGACTGGAATTTTTTTCTTGGGGGCAAGAACAAAGAAAGAAGCAAGAACCCATGAAACTAACTGCCTCTTCTCACTCTGTGAGAGATGTGTGACCCTTTCTGACAAGAGGACACAGATCATCAACTCCATAGCAAACCTGGTCATGGCCCTTCCACCTGTGTGGGGGTGGGGAGGATGATGGTAGAGGAGCATAAGCAAGACAGGAGGGATGTGGTGGTTCACATAGGTCCATGGGATTTGTGACGGGTGGAAGTTCACTGTCAGAAACTTCTCAGGAAGCCAGTCTTGGCAAAGGTCTGCCTGCCCTCTTCCTCCACAGAACAAGGGCTCCTGGGCCTGGAAGGGGTTCTGGAGGCCCCCTCTGGCTCAGAAACCTCTTGGGGCTGCTGAGCTGGAGCTGAGTGGGGAGGACTAGCCACAAAATTTTCCATTTTCATCGGTCTTATACAATGGGGGTTCTTCAGAGAATAATCTGAAAATGGAGTTGCATGGATGATGCCACAGAAGTCCAAACAAGGTGACTTTCTCAAGGTCACATGGAGGTAAAGGATGAACTATCAGAATCCACCCAAAGCAAAAAGCCCAAATACAACTGGGCCATTCTCCCTGCCCAGCCCACCCTACCACTGTCACCACGGACAGGAAACGGGCTCCCAGGAAACCTTCCCTGGGCCTCCACTCTCCAAACACAGGCAGCACAGGAGAGAAAGTCAGATGGAAGGCTTAAGTGAGTCAGAGCATGAATCAGCAGCCCCTGAGGAGGAGGCTACTACAGGAATAAGAAAGAGGAAGGGTTTTCTCTCAAAAACCCGCAATCCAGGATAGCCACAATCACTGATCAATGAGGCATCATACTGCTCACTGGCAGTTCACTACCAACAACAACCTGAGAGAGACAGCTGCCGCCTTCTGCACGAAGCCCCTCCTGCACACAGTGCCCAGCAGCCAAGGGCTGTGCCTCGGTCTCCCTAACACGGCAAGCCAGTCTGTACCTCTAGATATTGCACCTCCTGGTGTGACCATGGGATGAGCAGTGGGGCACCTTGTGTCTTATGAATGCCAGACTTAAGCTCCTTGCTTCTTCCATTTCCTCCTGGGTGCCTCATTCAAGTCTAAACATAGACCAGGGGTCTAGCAAACACCTACTAAGTAAACAAACTGTCAGCTTCTGTGACAGACTGGCCTTACTCACCAGACTCTGGCCTTTTCCTTTCTCCCAGGTACACTGACGGGTCACCCTCTACAGCCCCCTTCCAGTTTGGCGCAGCTCTGTGACAGAGCGTGGAGGGATGCACACCAGCTGAGATAAAGGTGGGAAAGCTGCTCATGGGATGCTCCAAGTCTCCCCTCCCCCTGATTCCTGGCTGGACGCAGGGGACTGAGTGAATAATTCCAAGGCCCAGGGTAAGGGAGTGACTCCATGGAAAGAAACTAGGTCCCTGAGACTGGGTAGAACAGAGACCCGGCTCCCCGTCCCTTCCCCACCGACAACTTACACTGAGCTTAACTTGAGTAAGAAAGAACCTATGTTGTGTGAAGCCACTGAGATTCGGGAAGTGGTTGTTATAGCAGCTAACATTAGTTACCTTGACTAAAGTCTGGCACATTCAAGGCACTCAGTAAATGGTGGTGATGAAAATAAAACTCACAGCCACCAGTTCACACTTACCACACAGTGCTTGGGAAAGAATGATGCTTTGTTCTCTGCAGGAGGTATGCCCGGTTCATGAGAAAAGAGCCCGTGGGTGGCAGGGAGACCACCACCTGGGGCCGGGAAATGAAAAGAGCACAGAGAAGTAAAAAAAACACCCACTTTAGCAGACAATCAACCAGGCGACTGAGTGAATAATTCCAAGGCTCAGGGCACCCCGATAACTCTCCTGCTCCTCCCCCACCCCAACATCAGCTGGCTAGCCCTGGACCTCACCGCCCCAGACACATGCCATGATGGAAGCTGGAGTTAAGGTTGAGGGCAAGTTCTGAGATGGCTCTAGAGCTGCTAATCCAACCAGGAGAGAAGAAGAGACCCATCTCTCCCACTGGGCACCCAAGATCAGCCTCATTCCCACAAGAGCCAGCTGGGAACTGAGGCTACCCAGGGCTCTACCCAGACCTGGTCTACACCCAACAGGGGTCTTGGCACCCTTGGGGCTTCAGGGCCACCAATTCCTTGAATCCCAGCAAATAAGAGAATGACAACAGCATGGGTGCAAACACCACAACATGGGCACAAACCTCGGGTGGGCATGGGGCGGGTGGGGTACAGCTGCCCATGGCAAAAACTGAATGGGCCAGAGCTATGGTGACTATGGTAACAGGCACGGGCAAGGCCAGCATAGGAGCAGTGTCTCCAGAACGGCCAAGGGCAAGGATGACCAGCAAGCTGGAGGCTCCGCTCTAGGGAAAGGCACTGGTGGGCGCAGGCTGAGTGCACCCAATGCCAAAACAGCTCATATTCTGCTCCCGGGCATGTGACCAGGTCAGTCACCAGTAAAGGAAGACTCAGCAGATGGGCAAGGACCAGGAAGGTCTGGCTTCTGAATATTCCAGAATAGCAGCCAATGGCAGCAGAAAACTCCTCTGGCTTATGTTTGGAATGAATGAATGAATGAATGTGTGTGTCTACATGACATCCCAGAAACCTAAGTGCAATGAGTCAAGTTTTGGTGCACAGGAAATGACAGACTGGTTGGGGACAGAGGACCGTGCTACTGGGGTGGGGAGACATACTCCAAGGCATTCTTCCTGAAGTAACACAAACTTGAGCAGGCTGCTGAGAAAGGCTGAGGAAGAGGATCCTGAACTGTGGAGAAGACGGCCAGCTCGCCTACAGCTGGTAGCGGTGACTGGTGGGATGAGCTGCTATGAGACCGCAGAGGGACAGGCTCTGGCACGCAGGGCAGGAAGAGCTAAGACAAGCTGGAACTTAGCAGTAAGGGTTCCTTGATCTTCATTTGCCCATTTTGGGGACTTCTTCACTGTTGGATGCTCCACACCTCGGTGCCCCGCCCCACCCTAAAATGCACGAGGATAGTGGAAGCAAACATATCTTTCATCTTTTTCTCTTTCAAACAAGCCAACTGCCTAGAAAAGATCTTAATCTTTTAAACAAAGCCAATTATGCCTCCTGACCGTAAAAAGCAAGGAATGCTGCCTGCCACCAAGGCTCAGGTATTAACTGGGCAGGAAAGGCCAGATGCCCCAGGAATGAAGGCAAGGGTAGAGGACAGGAAGGCCTTCGTCTCTTCCCTCCTGCACTCTGGCCCCAAGCCCAGCAGGCCCCAGACACCCTGTTCCACAGAGGGTTCTCAACACCTGCTCTTGTGCGACCAGAACCTTGGATCAACCTTGCAGAGGCCCAGAGCTAGGGGCGAGAGGCCGCGCACTTGCTCAGTTAGTGTCGCCCCTCCCCGGGGGACTGGGCAAGAGCTACTGAGCTTCCCTCAGCCTCAGTTTCACAATCTGTAAAACAGGAGTAACACCACCCACCTCACTGGGATGTGCTGAGGAGCAAGCACAGATGTAGAGACACATGAATGCCCACACGGAGCCTGGTGCAGGGACCCGTGTCAGACACGCGAGCCTCTCCCCTGGGCTCTGCCTCACCTCCCCTGTGTCTAGTCCCACACTGCACTTTTACAGGGAACACCCGTGAGCCCAGAAGGCCTTTCTTTCCCTCCAGCTGAGTCTATTGACACTTTTACCCAAGGTTCCAGCCGTCCAGAACCTTCACCCAGGTCCACGGCACTTTGCCAGTGCTTCAGTATATAGTCACCGTGTTTTCTAAACCAAATGCTTTTAGGCCCAAAGGTCGCTGCTGGAAAGGGATGGGCGAACGGAGCGCTGTTCCTGGAGGCAGTGTGGCCGGTGCCAGACCTGGTCAGCTGCTGGGAGCCTCGTCACCTTCACAAAGCACCCTCTCTGGGCCTCAGGTTCCTTCTCTGTACAATAAGGAGATGGCTGATGTAAGGGCTCCAGGGCCCGACCCCACCCCAGCCCTCCAGGGAAGAGGACTGGCTCTTTGTGCTTCGGGGCTAGACATCCATTAGGATCCCGTTCTGAGGGGCAGCACCCAGCACAGTCCTCCTTCTGCGGAGGCCTGCTTCCTCCTTCCCCTTCTGAGCCTGGGACCCAGCCCTCTCCTACTTCTCGCTCTCTGTGCCACACAGGGCCTTGGACCCAGGACAGAGGTTCAGTGTGCATGAGTGTGCCGCTCGAAGAACACCGCCTAGTCAATGAGCGTGCTGCATAACCTATTCAGTGCGGCTGGCGGCGAAATGCAGGACGTGGACGCCTCAGAAAGTCAGGCCAGAGAAGACCCGCGCGGGCTGGTGTATCCTCTCACCTGCAGGCACAGCCCACCCCACCCAGACCCCACCCCCCGGGGCCTGTGCTCGGCCACCTTTTATCTCCAGCTTCCCACTTCCCCAAGCCCAGTTCTCTGCTGGTGACACAGACCAGGCAGCAGTGGAAATGGGTTCCCCCGAGTCAATTAACTAGCCTGCCTCCTCCATTTAACGAATATGGTAGCTGATACAACACAACGCCTTAACCCAGATTCTAAAGCACATCTCCGACTCCGAGGGGAGGAGTCGCTCACCTTGGGTGGGTGCCTGCATATTCCCCTCAACAACGGCAGCAGGGGCTAGTGCCCAGGAGCAGGACAAGCCCAGACTGTTCCAGCTCCCCTCCAGCCCCCCAGTTTTCCCATCTCGGTCAATGGCACCTCCATCCTGCCACTGCTCCAGCTGAGAAACAAAATCAGTGCAGGCTCCTGAACTACTCTGCCTCTCACACCCCACAGCCAATGCATCGGTCATCCCTCGACTTCAGCCCGCCTCGGCACCCCTGCCCCATGGCCTTGGCTTCTGACAGTTCCTCTACAGCCCCCACTCTGTCTCTACACAGCGCTGGCGAGGCCATGAACCCCTCCGCCAGTGTCTTCATCTGGCTCCCACCTGGCTCCTTGCCGTTTAGACCTCCCTGGCCAGCCACCCTCTTACAGGCTGCTCTTCCTTGGAAGACATCGGAGGGCAGTTCCCTCACCTCCAATGTCCTTCCTAAAAACCAGCCTCTTCAGGAGGTCTCTGGGACAGTCCGCTTTAAAATGGACTTGTGGCCCATGTATAAGCCATGACCTTTGGGGGATTTTCTATAGGAACTAGCCTGAAAATAAGTCACCCTGAAAACATGCTTCGAAGTGTTGGTGCTGAGGGACGCCTGGGTAGCTCAGTCGGTTAAGCGTCTGCCTTCGGCTCAGGTCACAATCCCAGGGTCCTGGGATCGAGACCCACATTGGGCACCCTGCTTGGCGGGGAGCCTGCTTCTCCCTCTGCCCCTCCCCCTGCTCGCACGCACTCTCTCGCTGTCTGACAAATAAATAAAATCTTAAAAAAAAAAAGTGTTTGTGCTGTGCAACATGGGCACAAACCTGGGTCTGGGGGCTCACATCCAGGAGATGAGAGAGACATGCTACGTGGGGGAAGTTCAGGCAGCAGCTGCAGAAAGGGAAGGACCCTCTGGTGGCCTCTGCTGTTCCGAGCCCTCCCACACCCCACACTTCTTAAGCCGCTTTTCTTAAGCATCTTCTTTTTTTCCTTCTACACCTCATGATGTTTCTTCACTACATGTTATCTCTTCAACAACAGTGAGGGTCTCTCATGGACCAGGCCTTAGGAATACAAAGATGAACAAGGGGACTTGGTCAGGAAATACATGACCAGAATTGCAACAAAAATATGAATGGGGGACAATCTGAGGGCCACACTGGTGCTGGTGAAAGATCTTCTCCAACCCTCCCTTGTGTGAAGGGCTGGCCTGCTGTCCCCTCCCCCCTTCTTTACTGGCAGGGGTGCCCCAGGTGCTAGAACCAGGGATTCTGGAGGCTCTTTCTTGGTGAGACTTGACCCAGTGTTGATTCAGTCCTCTCACTCCCATGTGCCAGGCTTTGTCTGTCATTGGATTGCCACAGAAGTTTCCCAGAGTAGCACAGGCAAAGATAATGGAAGCACTGCACTAAGCACTATAGTCTATTGTAAGAGCTGCCTGTTTATTACTAGAGACAATGCTCGCCAGTGTTAATGCAGTCTTCTCTCTCCGAGAAATGTCCAGGACTTTGACAAGTCTCATGTCTTGCTCCATTGTCAACTTGGCCACTTGAAGCCCTCACATAATTAACTGAAAGTTCGCCAGTATGTCAGCCAGGAAGGCCTCTCAGGAGTGCCAGAGAAATTTCCAAACAGGTATGTAGAAGGACTGTATCCAGTATCTATCAATGCCCACTGTCAATGACATGGCAGTTCCCAGAGGACCAACGGCCAAAGAGATGAGGACGACAGCTTCCTGTGACCTGTGGGCCAGCTTCACTCTGACTGGAGGTCTGTAACGGACCTACCAGCCAATGAAGGAAGGTATTGTCTCAGACCCAGATGCTCCCCCTCGCCCAGGGCACTTACTCAAAGCTCGGTTCCAGGAGATGCAGCTAGAACAGAACTCTCTGGATCCTCTAGGGCTGGGGAGGGGCCCTGAGCCCCAACGTTCAGCTGGGTGTGCCCCACTCACTGCCCGAGACTGTTCTTTCTCTTCCCTTTTCTTTTTCCACTCAAACCCAAGGCTGTAAGGTCTGGCCTGGTGCCTGCTTCTACCTCTCTGCCCACTAGAGCTGGCCACCTAGAAGCTGGGCCCTGACTTTCTTCAGCCACCGGGGCAGATGCCACCCCACACTCCGCTTCTCTCCTGCCTCCCCTTTGGGAGGGGTCTGTCCTTTTAGCCCAGGGAGTGCTGGGAGGGGCGTGGCCACAGCTGCTCAACGTTCTTCAGTATCACAGTGCAAAGACGGTGTGCCTGCCCAGGGCGGTGGCTTACACCCCAGCTACAGCAGCTCCCTCTGCCTTGCCCTGACAGTATGTCCGTTCAGCCCATCCCCCCAGTCCCTGGGGATTCAGTGAAGAAGGCTTCGTGGTGAGGGCAGGGTCTGGGTACTCATGGCCAAAACACCATACTTAACAGCCAGGACACGTGGGCTGCAGCCCGAAGAACCCAGTTCGATGAGTTTCAGCAGAAAGGCACATTTGTCATAAAGGTTTGGGGCTGACTTATAAAACTTGAACAGGAATGTGGCTGAGCTGGCCCAAGGACCCCAATGTCAGCAGCATAGACAATCTTTCTGGGCTCTCCTCTGTTGACCCCTGTCATGCTCCCCTTCCCTGAAAACGAACCTGCGCTCATGGTGATATCAAGGCAGCCAACAGCCCCCAACTTTACTCTCCAAGTCTAGCCACTGAAGAGGCTGAATGCATGCATGGACTCTCTCCCGGTCTCCAGCCCAGCTCATTCTGGGGAAGGCAATCCAAGGGTGTAGCTTGAGCCAGGTGCTCCCAGGCCAGAGGGCTGGGGTCACACTGTAGCATGAGTGCTCCCATGAGACTCATGAGTTTGGTGGGGGAATCCCCCACAGAGTGGGGGTGGCGGGGAGGCTGGAGTGAATCCTCACAACTCACCACAACTTTCAGGATCCAAATGGAGAGACCCTGTAGCAAGTGTTCCTCAAACTTAAAAAAGTCAAATACCTCCCCCTGTTAAGTAAGCATAAACATAAAATTAGGTATAAGCTCTTTCCTCTTGGAGCTCTTCAACCACTATAGAACTAAAATGATCTAGGGTGTCTGGGTGACTCAGTCAGTTAAGCGACTGCCTTCGGCTCAGGTCACGATCCTGGAGTCCCGGGATCGAGTCCCGCATCGGGCTCCCTGCTCGGCAGGGAGTCTGCTTCTCCCTCTGACCCTCCTCCCTCTCATGCTCTCTGTCTCTCATTCTCTCTCTCGCAAATAAATAAATAAAATCTTAAAAAATAAAATAAAATAAAATGATCTATAAGTCAGCTACAAGACCTGTACATAAATGAACTCACGTTTCCAACAATGTAATGTGGCACCTGGGGCCGTGGCACAGAAGCCATCACACAAACAGCCCTGACGGATGCCAGGAGGCCTCTCCTGCCACCCCTTCTACTCTACGCCTGCCTGGCCTGAGCCATAAATGCCCACAGAGGCCACCAAGTGCCCCCAGCAGCCACGTGGCCAAAATAACAGTGGCCAAGAGCCACTGTTCCCAGGAATGTGAGTTGTCGAGCAGGGCAGGGCAGGGGAGATGGGGTGACGCCTCCCTGGACTGGGAACAAGGAGTCTTGTTGTTGTTTTGCTCTTTCGCATGACATCAAGAGAGTTACAGAACAAAAGTGCACGACACAGCTTTACGGCTCGCTGTGGAAAAATGCAAGACCGAGGCCGCCGGTCAGGTCACCTTCGTCGAGTCTCCACAGCGGAGGGCTCCCGCTACGGGCCACGGAAGGTGGCTAACAGGATGGTGGCCGAGACACTTCCCTGTGTGACAGAGCACCGTCTGTCTTCCCTCCCTGCAGTCTGTTCACAGCCCGGTGCTCCTCCGGGGACTCGGTCAGTGTCCGCTGCCCACTGGAGTTTCTCATCCTGTTTCCAGCTAGCAGGAAAAGGTCAAGAAAGGAGACGGACAACTGCCCAGCCCGAGATGCCATCTGGCCGCTCACCTGCCTCGTCTGGCATCCAGGAAGAGAAACACCTTGTCCAGAGACTCCTCAGGTAGAAAACGTCACGGGCAGCCATGTGAGCACGAGCAGCAGCTCTGCGGGCAGGTGCCTCCCTCCCGTGCCCCCTGGTTCCCGCAGTCCTCCTCACGCCTCCCTGCCAAGGGAGCTGCTGGACAGACAGGAGCCAGGCCCACGAGGGGAGCAGGAGCCCCAGAGAGAAGTCAGGACCGGAGTCAACCCTTAGTCGTCCCGCACTCTTCCCGACAAGGCACAACCCGCAGGGCACGTTAATGCAAACTACAACCAGATGCAGGTAAAAGGCACAATCTTTTCCCTTGGCTAGTTCCTCATTTTTAACCACTTTCACATGTATTATTTTCATTTTACAATGTTTATTAGAATATTACTTTCTTCCCTCCACCCCTCTTTGGGACCCCCTGGAAGAAAACATTCCAGATCTAAAACACACGAACCAATCTTTCCCTTTCGGTCCCCACCCACAGTCTTTACAAGGCCCCTCTGGTCACAGTCTCTGACCCCAAACTCCAACCTTCATGTTAAGCAACACTATGGACTGGAGAGGAAACAGACCTTCCTAGAGAAGGCACAAGAGAGAACTTCAAGATGGGGGTGACTTCTTGTTTTGTATCATTCATGTTTGATTTCCTTTTCACAAGCTGAAATTAAGTACCTCGAAAAAAATATTACCAATATTTTGTTAAAGTATTTCAAAATAAATTTTAAAAACCACAAAACTGGGGGGAGGGGCAAAATAAAATTAAAATTAAAAAACACAAAACTTTATGGAATGGGGTAAAAGAAAAAACCTGGCCAACAACACTAACTAATACTAAAGTAAAAAATATATACGTAAGAAATGTCCTGTATTTCTGATGGTAGAGAAAGGACCTACATAAATACTGTGGTATGTTTCAATGGAAAAGTAGAGTGGGAACCCCTGAACCGGCAAGTCATGACTCAAGACCTAGTTTCTCTGGTGACACGTTAACCCGATTAGCAGGGGTTTCTCCGGCTTGTTTTGTACAACTACTGTGGTTTTCTGTCATTTCTGTCTCTTTACTGTTCCCAACAGGTTTCTTCATCCACCGTAGAATATCCTGGTTTAGTAAGTAAAGACTATGTCAAGGGGCTTTGGGAAACAGTTAACGCGCTGTCCCCAGCTCACACTGCTGACACACACTCCACAATTCAAGAATAAAACATGCATCCGCCCTCTCCTTACAAAAACTCCCACGTCCTATTTGAGGTTTGCCAACGGAAGCAGTGCAGGGCAAGTGAACCAGCGCACCACTCAGACGGTGGCTGGACACATAAAAATGGCAGGCCCCATGTGGGGAAACACAGGCCCTGACCAAGGTGAGCCTACTTGGGAAATCCTACAGTCCCAAAGACCTGCTGGTACTTTTTTTCTTCTTTAAAGATTTATTTGAGAGAGACAGAGAGAGAGAGAGAAAACACAAGCGGGGGGAGGGGAAGAGGGAGAGAGACTCTCAAGCAGACTCCCTGCTGAGTGCAAAGCCTGACATAGGGCTCCATCTCAGGACCCTGAGATCATGACCTGAGCCAAAATCAAGAGTCAGACACTCAACCGACTGAGCCACACAGGCGCCCCTTTGCTGGTACTTTTTGTTCACCTAACAGCAAAATGGACTCTTGTAAGGGAAGCTGGGCACCCACACCAGCTCCCAGAGAGGTCACTGAGATCCGGGCCTGGAACTGCCTGAGCCTTTTCAGAAGGGGAAGCTCCACGATTATGCCAGGTCAGTGAGCAACCATGAAGCCAACTTTCGAAATACCAAATACCCAGCCAACTTTCGAAAACTCCATGCTAATGCTAATGGAGCTCTGGGAAAACAAAGGAAGATCCAGCTCCTAGGGCTCATCTAATATGATAGCTACAGGTTTACTTCAAATTCAGGCATCTACGTGCTGGCATCCCCATGCAGTTTCCAATCCAGCCACTCCCACGGCACCCCAGTGCCTCCCTTGTTCCTGCGGAACCCTTCACCATCCTCACTCCAGCACCTTCAGTAGGCTGGTACTTGGCCCTGAAGAGGCACTTACTTACAGGCTCACTCCAAAAACATTATTTCTTTCTATACCACTGACAGAGCAGGATTGACAATAACTTCAAAGTTCCAATGTGTTTCAGAAGACTGGAGTTGGGTGGATTCCATTTATTTTTATAATCACTAGGAAAGCTTGTTTTCTAATTCAGAAGTGTCAAG
Organism: Leptonychotes weddellii; assembly: GCF_054177405.1. Taxonomy (NCBI): domain Eukaryota; kingdom Metazoa; phylum Chordata; class Mammalia; order Carnivora; family Phocidae; genus Leptonychotes; species Leptonychotes weddellii. The sequence continues at coordinate 52,572,288 of NC_138378.1, forward strand.
GTTGGTTTCACAAGAGAATATAAAGCTTTCTGAGTAGCCACAAAATTCCATAAAGGGCTATAAATGTGAAGCAACAACCACAGATCAATGAAATGCCGGGAAGACAAAGTTATTTCCGGAACAAGGCAACAAGCCAGGAGACTGAGGATGACTTGCCCAAGGCCTCCAAGTGGGCACCACCCAACCAGGCTGATTTTAGCTTCTGCACAAACAAACCAAAATCAGGGAAAGAAGTCTGTCTTCTACATACCTTGGAAACAAAGTGGGTCACACATTCTGTAGCTTTGCCATATATAAATCTCTAGCAAAATGGTATATTATTAGCTTACTTTAGCTGCAAAATAGGAATACTGTTTTAACCAATCACTGTCGGGTAGAACACATAGAGAAGACTCTGAAAGGACTTCTGTGCTCCATATTTTCATATAAAAATAAAAAGCAAGCAGGCCTGATTTTTACATGAGCCTTCTCTGGAGAGAAGGTTTTATAGCTTTAGCTACTCAGTTGTGTTATTTGGTTGGTTTGGGTTTTCTTCGTGGTTGTGGGGTTGTGTGTGTGTGTGTGTGTGTGTTTTCTCTGAAGATGTGATATGGTAGGACTGAGACAGGGAAACCAGCTCTTTGGCGGACCAGCTGGGTTAGTCTGGCACCAAAGAGAGTCCTTTCTTTTGCGTAATTCTCCCAGGTGTTTGTGCAAGGAGGAGAGCGCAGGACCAAAGCTGGAGAAGTCAGGATCCCTCCCCAGGATTGCCTCCCAGTCGGTGGAGGTGGGGAGCAGTTCCAGGGCTCCCTCACTAATCACTGTTTCCCCTTCACAGGTAGCCCCTCGAAGTGTGGCCTGGAGCGTGCCTGACCAGGGTGAAGAGGGCCCTCACAGGAGGCCTTCCATGGCCTCTCCCATGGCAGCCTGGCCACAGCTCTTACTGCAAAGCTGAGGGTGGCAGGAATGATGAAAACCCAAGAAAAGCAATTTTAAAACGAGCCACCAGCAGTGACTCTGAGACCCAGGCATTTCTTCAGGCAGCGCTCAAAGCGGTAAGTGAGCTCAAGTGGGCAGGAAGAGGCGCCTACTGACACTTGGTGTCCTCATGCTCAATAGCAACACCTGCCATGGCACATCTTCCCAACCACCAGTGATGATCAGGCCAACAGAGGAGGGACCGGGGGCAGAGGACAGAGAGTAGCTCTGGGGACGCTTCTGTGCTCAGCTGGAATGACTGGTCCGCCAACGGCCTGCAACACGCTGATAGGAGAGTTCATGGGAGCCTGCAATCTGGAACTGCAGTTGTTCATTCATTCATTCATTCACTCATTCATTCAACAGGTGCCAAGCCAGACACTTAGAGGGGACACACAGGTGAGTCAGAAGTGACCCAACAGAGTAACAAAGACATTCAGACAAGACAAAATGAAATGCATGCCCTAGGTTGTGAGGGAGGTCAGTCTGGCCGAAGATGATCCAGGCACAGTGTGGACATAACTCACTTTAAAAGGCACAGGCACGCTCAAGGACAACTAATTCAGGGAACAGGGAAGCCCAGCATTCTAAGGGACAGAGAAAACAGACTGGAGAGCCAGGCAGGGTCAGCTGCAGGGAGCCACTAATACTAGACCACAGAGCTGGGCTTCAGCTGGTAGGCACGAAGAATACTCTAGAATTCTAGTTGTTCAAATAAATTGGAAAAATCTTGGTACTTTCTTAAACTCTCCTACTAGGCTTTTGAAAACAAACCTCTTGTTTATCTGGTAAGGCTGGGCCGAGATGGCACCTGACATAGAATAGATGGGCAACATCTACAATCGACACTTGAAAAACAACTCTCCTGTCTTGGCAGGTCTCCAGGGTGATCCAAAGGTCACTTTGTCATCATAACAATGAAACCTACAGCCAGGACATGCCATTAGCTGGAAGGAAGCACTATTCAATTCTGTAAATAAAAGAAAACCCAATGGACATCAAAACCATAAAAGGAACTAACACCACTTGGTAACTGAAGAGGCCAAGCAATTCAGGTCTAGCGCAAACACCTTACACCAGGGCCATCTTTCACCTTGAAGGAGGCTCACCCAGATGACCTCACCCTAAGCTGTGCAGTCATGAGACTGCTCCACAAAGGTGCCGGGAACATCTTCCCTTTTTCTGTGGCCTTGTTCCAGAAAGATTCCTAATCTGGTTGTGCTCTTCTTTAGAAAGAGGACGCTAACTAGTCGGGCTATCTGTGCAAGAACAAGGTACTTTTACCATTATTTTTTTTCTCCAAAATCTGCAGCTGAGTTCTGAAATGCGGAGAACACACTGAGAACAAAGGCCCCCATAAAATGCCTCCCTGTCATATATCATATGTAAAATTGCCATCACCAAGAGCAGTGACAACGAAAACTAATTAAAATCTCTACTTGTGCTTTCACATTTTTTTTTTTTAACATTCTTGGCAGTCAGGTAATAAAGAGATCAGGGGAAAATGTGCCTTCAAAATTTACTTTCTAGAACTGCTTCCATCTCCCACTAGAAGAGATTTGTAGAAAAACCACAAACTGGAAGCTAGCTCATAGCACATACATCTTCCAAGCCACCTCGAACCCTCTTGCCAGCCAGCTTCAGGCCCTGCCTCCTTCAGTGCAGGCCAGGGTGCTGCCTGGAGAGCCAGAGTGGTTCGCCCCCAACAGATGCAATGTTCTCATCTGGAGAGTTCAGCCAGCCCAGACAGGCATCACTAACACTCCCAGGACAGACGCTCAGCCAGCCCATCCCTAGGGGTCATGAGGACTGGGCTCTTAAAGGGGTCAGAGGCACACCCATCAGGCAGGTGTGAACACACTCACATCTTCTCAGAAATACCGTGCAGGAAGGGAGCAGGCGCTGATCTATGAAGGCAACTGAAGTTTTGGATCAGTTCAGAGACACCCTGCATCAGGCCAGAACTCTCCTAGCATTGCTTGGCTAAGCAGTGCCTGGTGCATCAGCATATTTATCAATCCACAAACAGGGGTACAGAAATGTCACTGAAACACAGCTGATACAGAGTAAGGGCCCTTGGGTGCTTGGTCTGCTTTGGGTTTTAATTCAGCCATCAGACCTCTGGATCACAAACTGTGGGCACTTTGGCAGCCCCCCTGCTGGATGTGGCCCATCCTCCCTACCCCTTATCCCCCATTTACAATCCGACACTGCTAGAGTGCCCCAAAATGGTCTGATTTGTGTTTATTCTGCTCTGTCATTTGCTCCTCACAACAAAGCCTGCCTCGGCCACAGAGAACCAGTACTCCCTGTCTCAGGGAGGACATTCTGTGGACAACCAGCAAGGCTGGGGCAGACAGTAGGACTCTGGTTTCCACTGGGGTCATCTCTCGGAGTTTGCACAGATATTGTCATACTTCCCAAATGGCAGGCACACAGGCGTCCTGACTTCTACAGTGACCTTGTACTGGCGGTCACAGATTTTTCTTTAAATAAGAAAGAAATTTTCTTTAAATAATTTCTTTAAATTTACTACATGTAATATTTGAACCAGTTAAATATTTAAATGTATATATACTTACATATTTAAAGGCTTGTGTGTGTGTGTGTGTATATATATATTACTTTCTAGAACTGCTTCCATCTCCCACTAGAAGAGATTTGTAGAAAAACCACAAACTGGAAGCTAGCTCATATATATATACACACACACACACCCCAAATTTAATTATTCAGATATAACGCTTGCATCCATCCCTCCAGGGTCAGACGTGTCCCTTTCAGGACACTGGGCCTAGAGCAGACTGAATGGAACACAGTATCCCATCCCCATCCCCAACCTCCAACCAGCTGTTTCTGAGGGAAAGCTTGACTCTAAGTCCGTGTCCTCTATCATTCAGCTGGGGAGACAGTCGCACTGCAGAGGTTTGTTGCAAATCTCGACTGAGAACATATGTGCGAAGGCTTTGTGGACCAGAAGTTACTAAGTAAAATTTAAGTGACACAAAGCCTTGCTAAGGGTCAGATGAGATACAAAGGCAAAAAAATGCTTTGAAAAGACAGGAGTCAGGATTTAAATCTTGAAATGACACATTCTTTCTGGAGAATGAGACAGCCTGAGGTGGTGAGGGTTAGGAAGGCTTCCCCAAGAATTAGGTCTGGGCCTGCCAAGGTCATCTCTTATGGCTCTACTGGGCCCACAGTAGACAGAGGGACACTCTGCTGGGTGCCAGGCCCAAGTGCCATTCAAGTCAAAGACTGAGGCGGGCAGACTGTCACCCTCCCCTCCACCTGATCGCTGAAAGTCAGTGATGTGGCAGAAACTTACTGCCTCTCCAGAAAGGACACTCTCCCCCTACTATCCTTGGAAGATCCCAAGGGCACGATCAAAAGACTGTGTGGAGATGGGGTGGATGAGGACTCTCTGTACTTTGCGTTCAACTTTGCTATGAATCTAAAACTGCTCTAAAAAACAAAGTTTATTAAAAAAAAAAAGACTTCCTGGCACTAATTCCAAGGGGGTTTTTAGCGGCCCTGCCCTATATGGTCTAGGAAAAAAAGGGGAGAGATAAGTCATAAGAATGCCTACAAACATATCAGCAGTGAAGCCTTTTAAGGCATAAGCTCTAGAGATCTGTAGGCATCAGACTTCTTGGAGCAACATTCTGAAAAGCTCGGAAATTTCAAATAAAGTCAAATAAATATAGCACTCTGTAGATCTTAAACAAGGCTGGATGAGAGGATTAAATCATGTACCCAGGAAAAGGTTTGCACAGAGAAACTGCAAAGCAGTTCTAAAAATACCCTGTGATTATCCACCACCACTGTTTTAGGGGGGAAAACAGGGAGGGGATCAAAGTCCAGTGCCAACCCGACCTTGCTGGGCTAACTGCTGATCACGGTGCACACCAACCAGACCCACAGCCCCCTCTGGCAGGTGGACAGCACCGCTCTGGTGGCTTCTGTCGCCCAGCTGATCATTAAACGTTAAACAGGAGGAAGATAGAGAGAAAACAACTTCCAAAACAGCATTCTCACTTGTAAATCTCTTTCTTGCTTACGCATTTATAATTTTGAGTGGGACTCAGTGGGGCAGAACTCAGCAGCAATGCTGGTGGGTATCAAGAAAGAATACACGAGACAGATGCGTTAGCCTATTCCACCTGCCATAACAAAATAGCACCCATTGCGGGGCTTACACAACAGAAATCTAAGTTTTCACAGTTCTGAAGGCTGGGGGTTCAAAACTAAAGTGCTAGCAGGTTGGTGTCTCCTGAGGCCTGTCTCCAGGGCGTGCACACAGCTGCCTTCTGGCTGGGTCCTCACGTGGCCTTTCATCTGTATGCCCCTCCCTGGTATCTCTTCTTCTTCTAAGGACACCAGTTATACTGGATTAGGGCCCTACCCTTAGGACCTCATTTAACCTTAACTACCTCTTTAGAGAGGCTATGTCCAAATACAGTCACACTGGGGGGGGTTAACAGATGATGGGGGCAGGGGGCAATTTAGTCCATAACAGCATACCTTACACATTGTACCTGGCATCCTCTCATCTAAGGCAAGGCCCATGTCCAGCATCAGAGTTGGTGGCAGCTGCCAGTAAGAGATCAAGGACCAGAGGTCGTAAAACAACCCTCACCTTTCTGCTTGCGGGAGGCGCAGTGCCCTCACATGGAGGCAGAGAACCCGCACCCCCTCGCTCCCCTCCCCATAACTGACCTGCTGGGGTGGGGATGCAGATGGGGGGGGAGCCTGTGGTCGAGCACATACCAGATGGAAAAGTGACCAGTTCAAGGTCACAACTTCGGACACCACCAGAGCCAGGACACCCCAACCCCATACTGTAAACTCCCGGCCCCAAGCTTCTCCCTCACTCCACAGCTGTTCCCTTTATCTTTACAGCCTCCAGGTCAGGCCTGTACGTGCTCTGAATGCAACATTTAAAACACATCTTTGACAAAAAGACCCAGAATAAACCAGAGCCAGAGGAGGGCTCTATGCAGAGAAGGCTGATAAAATTTCTTTTCACGCAGAATTAAAGTCAAACTCAAATATTTAGCTTATACCTGTATAATTAAAAACCATCTGAAGGTGGCAAGAGCATAGACATCTGTCTTTTTTGTTCCTCTCTTCCTCATTTATTGCTCTCCTTTGCATTAAGTGATATTTTCTAGTGTAAACTTTAATTACTTTATCTACACAATTTCAGTGAGACAGGGAAATATTCCTCCTATGTAGTTCTCGTCCCTTTTCCTTCTTGTTCAATTGTTGTTACACGTATCATTATCTATATATATATATATATATATGTATGTATATATTAGAAACCCAAAAATATATTGTCTCTATTTCTTTATATAATTTCACGTTTTTTTTTTTTTTAAAGATTTTATTTATTTATTTGAGAGAGAGAGAATGCACATGAGAGGGGGGAGGATCAGAGGGAGAAGCAGACTCCCTGCCGAGCAGGGAGCCCGATGCGGGACTCGATCCCGGGACTCCAGGATCATGACCTGAGCCGAAGGCAGTGGCTTAACCAACTGAGACACCCAGGCGCCCTAATTTCACGTTTTTAAGGAAGCTGAGGGGCACCAGGGTGGCTCAGTTAGGTGTCCAACTCTTGATTTCAGCTCAGGTCATGATCTCAGGGTTGTGGGATGGAGCCTGATGTTGGGCTCTGTGCTGAGTGTGGAGCTGCTTGGGATTCTCTCTCCCTCTCTCTCTGCCCCTTCCCCAACACCACTCGAATGCATGCACTCTTTCTCTCTCAAAAATAAAATAAAATAAAATAAAAAATCTTTAAAGAAGCCAACAGAAGGAAAGCAAGTATATATTCAGAGTCTGTTATATTAACCTTCTTATTTACTATTTCCAGTTCTCTTCCTTTTATCCTGTGGATTCAAGTTACCTAACGCAGTGTAATTTCCATACTCCAAGAAAGCTTTGCTCCCATTTGCCTCCTTTATGCTATTATTGCCAAATACATTACTTCTCTAAATGTTAGAGTCCCAACAATATAATTGTACACATATCATTTAATAAAATTGCTTTTTAAATCAGTTAAAAGAAGAAAGGGGGGGAAATACACATTAATACTGTCTTTTATAATCATATAATAACCAATACTGGCACTCAAGGTCTTCTCGTATGGATTTGAATAGTCGTCTGTGGTCATTTGCTGTCAGCAAGAACTTCCTTTAAATGTCCTATAAAGCAGGCCTGCTGACAGCAAATTCTTTTTTGTTTTTGTTTTAATTTTAGACCATCTTTCACCTTCACTACCGAGAGGGAGTTTTGCTGGATATAAGGTCCTTGGTTGGTGCGTTATTTTCCTTCAGGACTTTGAATATGCCATCCCACTCTCTTCTCCATCCCACCTCCATTGTTTCTAGGAGAGGTCCACCGTTAATCTTACTGGAATTCTCTGGTACACTCGCAGTCGTTTTTCTCTTTCACCATCTTTTACTACAGTGTGTTCGGATGTGGACTTCTTTGTATTTATGCTACTGGAGCTTCCTATGTTTCTTAAATGTGTAGATTGTTTTTCATCAAATTTGGGAAGTTTTCAGATATTAATTCTTCTCATACTTTTTTCTGTTCCTTTCTCCTCGCCTCTGGTACTTGTATCATATGTATCTTGGCATGTTTAATGATATCCCAAATTTCTCTGAAGCTCTGTTTGTTTTCTTCATTCACCACCCGCCCACCACCATCATTTGAAATCCATAATCTCAGGGTGCCTGGGTGGCTCAGTCGGTTAAGCATATGACTCTTGGTTTCAGCTCAGGTTGTGATCTCAGGGTTGTGGGATCAAGCCCCATGTTAGTGGAGAGTCTGCTTGAAGATTCTCTCCCTCTGCCCCTCCCCCTATTCATGCCCACTCGCTCTCTCAAAACTCAAATAATAAATCTTTTTTAAAAAATGAAATGCATAATCTCTACCACTCTATCTTCAAGTTTATTAATGCTATCTTCTATTGGTGAACATCTAGCACTGTGGCCCTCTAGTGAATTCTTCATACCACTTATTTTACTGTTCAACTCCAGAATGTCCATTTGGTTCGGTTGTTGTTGTTGTTTTTAAGTAGACTCCATGCCCAACATGGGGTTTGAACTCATGACCCTGAGATCAAGAGTCAGATGATAGGCACCCCAACCATTTGGTTCATTTTTATACTTTCTAGCTCTTTACTGATTTATTCTCTAATTGGTCAGAAGTTGTCATCATCTTGGTCTTTACTTCTTTAAGCATGTTGCTTTAGTTCTTTGAATATATTTATCATTACTTATCCCGGCTGCATTCAAGTCTTGGTCTGTTACACCCAGTATCTCAGCCCTCCCCCACAGAGTTTCTGTCCCTTTTCTAAAATCCCATCTCACATTCCTATGTCTTTGCATGTCTTATCCTTTGTTCTTGAAAGCTGGACCTTTTAACTATGCTGTAGCAGCTCTGAGTGCTGATCTTCTCCCCCACCAGGGGATTGTTTTTGTTTGTTTATTCTTCCAGTGGGTTGGCTGGACTAGTTTAGTGAAGTCTGTCCCTGCCCCACACTCCCCTGCAGAGTGTAGCCTACAGTGGTATTTCTCAGGGCTCAAAGTCTCCCTGGGAGGAGAATGGTTTTATCAGGGCTCTCTTCTCTTCCCTGGTCTCTTTTAGGCTGCCTGTCTGTGATGTTATCACACCCAGCGGTTAGGCTCCATGAACTGCTGGTTGGTTGTGCTACTGTTTACAACAATGTTCTGGGGCATCAATTGCTGCACAGCCTGATCCAATTAAATGCAGGCCTTTTTGAAGGGGTAACTTTTGATGTCAGTGTTTGAGGTCTGTTCTGAGCCCAGGAAGGTTCTTCCTAGCTGTCTCTTTCCCTGGTTGTCTCTAGCCCAAAGTTTCAACACTTGCCCTCAGGGAGCTGCCAGCTTCTTGTTACTTACCACCAAAATCTCCTTGTTTTTGACAGCACTTTGTTATTAATAAATACAGTACCTTTGAGGAGAGCCTCAGAGCTTTCTGTTCTTATGGCCTGCCTCTTCCTTCCTTTCTGAGCCACTGCCCTGGAGCTGGGGTCCACTTCTCTCAGAGTGACACGCCCATTTTATGAACAGAGTGCTGGGTGGGGGCAGCAGCCTTTGATCTTCTAGGCTTGATTCTTCTGGAATTGAGCCTCTGCCCTACAAGCAAACTGGGATGACAGAGGGCAATTGGGGCCTTAGGATTCTCAGCTTGGTAAAGAGCATCCACCACCCTGTGAGTAGAGGCTGGCTATACTTTCCTGGAATTCAGCCTCTGCACCATGGAGCTTGAGGGAAATGAGAAATGCTGGCAGCTTGCCCCTCCCAGGGAGATACTGTAGCCCTTGATGGAAACCCAGGGGAGAAGGAGTCACACATCTTCTTGGCATGTGGCACATCCAGCCAAGACTATAGCCTCTGCCATGCTGAGCTGGGCAGGAAAAAGTGGGCCACGGCTCAAGTGCTACAAACTCTTGCTGTTATTACTGAGATTTAGTACGTTTTCCTGAATAAACATCTCTTCATTTGCTGTATGCCTTTAGGGCAATTTCCAGATATTTTAACTGATTATTTTCTTAAAACAATTCTCATCAATGATTGTTGTTTTGCTGAGGAGGTCTACAGAACCCCTAATACTACCATTCCAGAAGTGGATCCTGATAAAATTTATACTTAATTTCTATCAAAGAACAAAACACTATGTACAAGTTCCTTTTAGTCTAATAGTCCATGTTAGGGAAGCCGGCATCAGCCAGCAGAATATGAATTTTACACACTAAAAAGAAACTTTCCCCAGGAGGACCTGGAGCCATCCCTTAAAAATACACTGTTTTTGTTAATAATAACAGTCACCTACATGTATATCCTGACTAGCAAGTCATTTGTAAAATGTGAGTAAATGTTACCATGCATGGCAGGTGGGGGATCACAAATCAGATCCTCAGGAGGTCAGAGTAAGCAAATGAGCCACATACATCCCTTAAAAATAAATACCCCTTATGTGTAGAGGGGGTTACTCTACACATAAGAGGCTCATTTCATTCTGGGCCACTCAGCTGAGAAGGCCAAAAGGATTCCAATCAACACCTGAGAGAAATGTGGTACTCATCTCTCCCAAAAAACAACTGTGGCTTGGGGTAACCAGGCATGGGAGAAAAGAATGTTGCCAGCACATTCTTGGGAGTCATCAAGTGTTGTCCATTCCCCTAGCAGATGGCATTCTCAGAATACAAATTGATGAGAGGGCTAGGAATGTGACAAGCCATGCAGGAGCGAGAACTGGACCGGCCCCATGGGCACCCTTTCCAGAGTCGGCCCATGCCTCGACCTCCCCCAGGACCTGACTGAGCTCACCTTCATGAAGCTATCAAAGGAATCATCCCTGAAGGGTCCCCTAATATCACAGGAATCCAGATCCTTGCCCTCACACCTCTCTGCGATTTCTTCCCAGCCAACTGAGGCAGGACAGATTCTAGGCATGAGAGGGGAACCAGTGATAAAGGACATAATGTAATGGCCCCCAGAGATAGCATATCAACAGGGCCTGCTCCTTCAGACAGTAAGAGAGATGTTCCAGTAGGGAAATCTCTAGCAGCTGCTTCTGGTCAGTGAGGTATCAGTTGGGTGACAATTTTTAAAAAGCAAACCACGCTAGAAGAAAACGTTATAAAATACATTATACTCTTCCCTGACTGTAAGGGCTATTCTGAACAAGAGATCCACAACACAGATCCAATCCTGTCCCCAACTTGCATGCCCTGACAGTCCCCTCCCTGGGGCCCTCTTTCCCATCTACAGGATGGGGATAAAGAGGAACACAAGTCAGTATGTGACTGTACATAAAGGTGCCTTCTATCAGGGTGCAGGGCTTATCTCTATATCAGATGCTCCTGGCTTGCTGCTCTTTTTCTGTTGTTACATCTACCCATTATGATAGCTTTCCTTCCTGTACAGAAGCACAGCCCTTGGACCTTCTGGCATCAGTTTGCTATCTGGAGGGACCCATAGGGGAAGCAGAGCCTATTGAGGAACGCTGTCCAGAGTAATGGGTTTGCTAAGTACTGACTTTGGGCTTTGTACATGATTGAGGACCTCCATTTTGTAGATGAGGAGTCTGGTGCTGGACGGGTCCAGGGTCCGGTCCAGTTCTCGCTCCTGCACGGCTTGTCACATTCCTAGCCCTCTCATCACTTTGTATTTTTTTTGTATCCTTTACCTGCAATCAGGTTATCAGCTTTCAATGTTCTTGTCAACTGAAGTGTGCTGCTTCTCGCTGCTCCCCGCTCCCCGGGGGGTGGGGGTGGGGGGCTTGGAAACCAAACCATCCCGATGAGAGCATGTGTGAATGCTTTAAAGAGAACATCCAATAGATGAGGGCCACAGGAGCTCACAGGCACCTGGTTTACCTTCTACTCCCCAGACCCCCCCCCACTGGGTCCAAGGTGGTTGCTCATGAAACCCTCTTGCCTTACGTGTTACTGGGCTACCAGGTTAGAGAGCAGCACACTCTCAGGAAGGCAGTTGCTGAAAACAGAGACTTTACCCCGAACTTAAAAAAAAAAAAAAAATCCACCATCTGACTATGTTACTACCCATAAAGCGAAAATATTCTGGAGGTGCACAAAGCTCACCTCCCACTCCCTTTTGGAAATACAATTTGTTTCTGATTAACTGAGTCTCAGCTGGAATTAGATACACATGGAACTTATTGTTCCTACTATTGTCTGTCTGGCACAGTTTGGGTTTTGATTTTTTTTTCTCCATCACTGTAAAGAAATGCAACTTCATTTTATTTTTCCCCACTGTAATTTTAATTATGAAGTTAGCATTAAATGCTTCTTTTCTTTGGAAGGTGTTTTATTTTATTCTAAGAAGAAAGGGTCCACATGTTGTAAAATAATAATTTTGTAAAACAAACAAACCCTTCATGATCTGTTGTGAAACCCAAAGGACCAAATATTTCACCTCAACGTGTTATCTGACCAGACCTGTGGCAGGCACAACCTGTCCACCCCTCATCTAGCTGTCCCCACTGACAGAGGCCTCTAGATTGCCACCTCATCTGCTGGGAGGCCGTGGTGTCACAGGCTAGTGGCAATTCTAGGGCAAGGAAAAGTATAGTCCTAGTTTCAAACAGAATGAGAAGAAGGAAGGCATCCCCACAAGGACAACAAAGGGTCAGGACCAAACAAGACCACAAATAAGTCTGGAAATACCTCATATTTAACCACTGAGTGTCAGAATCCCTTGCCTGAAACCCCAAGGGCTCTCTCCACGTCTAAGCATAATACCATAGGTGCAGGGACTTGGGGTACCTCTGCGAGGCCCAGCTGAGAAGACCACCACAGGATGGACACAGCCCCTCTCACATGGGTGTGTGCATCTTCACATGGGGCTCCATTCTCCAGAGCCAGACACTGTCTCTCCAACCACCTTCTCTCTTTTTAGAGATTCCTGTGTGATGAGCAGCAGGATCAGAAAAATGAGACCAGCAGAAAACCCCAGGCCTCAAGAGGACATTCTTAACGTTCTGGGGCCGTCAGTGCTGCTCCTTGTTCCTCCGGCTCCACCTCTAGTCTCCCTCCATCATAGCAGATAGCATCACCATGCCAAAAATATAGTCTTCCTTGCCTCCTCTATGAGCCCCTCCGTCCCCCACATCCAATCCATCAATAAGTCCTGGTGACACACCCAGAACCAGAGCCCTGCTCGCTGTCTCCCAAGCTCCCACCTTAGTCCCAGCCACCACACCTACGAAGGTCACAAGGAGTTCTGGGTAAACTCCATCGCCTTAGGCCTTTCTGGATGGTCCACATCACTCCACATGCACATGGATCCTACGAAGATATTAATTCCAAATGGAAGGAGTGGAAAAGGCAGTCCGAATTTGGCAGCTGCATAGGGAGAGATGTAAAAACCCTACACAAAATACCACGTCATCCAAGGACAAAAACTCAGACAAATAGTTAAAGATGCCCTCACCATCTCCCTTCTGGAAATAAGTTACGTGCCCAAAGTTATAGGGAGGGGAAGCACATTCCTGTGCATCCTCTCAGCCTCAGGAAGGGAGGCGCCCCTTCTCCTTTTCTTTCTCTGCCAAGAAGAAAACCTTAGGGCCAAATTTCCCTCAGAGTGAGAAAGGAGTCAGGCACCTCAGGATTGCAGCGCAGTGGTCCAGAATCACCAAGATAAAAGACACTAAACCACTTGGTACTGAGGGTGCCAACAGATGGTGTGTAAATGACAGCTCCCATATGGGGCTTCAGTGAGCCAGTGCCCATCAGAGTCTTTCAGCATGACAGGACCCTTTGCCAGCACCAAGGACAACCACAAAGACAGGGACAGGTTGCAGACCAGGCGTGGTCCTCAGCGCGTGCCTCCACTCTCCTGCACAATGCCAATGTTATCCACTAAGCCATCCAATAGATGATGCCTAAATCTCTCTCCTTTGGCCCTAAGGACTCTTTTGAGGCCCAATGAAGCATTTTCAAGTCAACTAGCCACCAGCCATGGACTCGTGGCACCTACTGAAGTGAGAGGACATATTCTCCTCAGAATTGGCTTCTCCTGGATTCTTTCCCTTTGGGACACCACTGTGCTTAGGAGCTCAGATAGATCGGACACCGCTTTCCAACCATCAACCAAACTGGTCAGGCACTCAGTTCTGCCCCCTCTTCCTTTGAGGTTTCTCTGCTCTCAACACTCTCTTCTCTAATACCACTGGCACCCACACGGGGCTAAGGCAACAGGCTCAGAACTCGCTTCCCAGTGAGGCTGAGAGCCAAAACTACGTGTACACACTCACATTCATGCACACGCATGCACTCACTTAACGGCAGGGGCCCGGAGTCTAGGGTGGGGTGCAAGGCTTCTTTCCAGTCCCCTGCACTTGTAGCTTTCACATCAAGATCCCACAGCACTCCCCACCACACTCAGATGCAGGAGCTGGCTCCAACCCCGTCCCCTAGACCCCTCCCTGAACCCCAGCCTCAAGCAACCCTCCCTCTAAGGAGCTTTGGCTCTGCTTCCTGTTTATACAGCTCATCCTGTGTCTAAAACTTCTCTTCCACTGGGTTCTTTTCTCAGGTTAGACTTCACTGCTTTTGATCAAGAGCCACTACAAGACTCAGGGAACAGGAATCATTCATTCAGGAAACAGCATAAGCCAGCAAGAGAGTGTGTGACTTCAGAGTCAGAGTGAGAGCCTATGCACAGAGATATCACCACAATAGAGACAATTTCAGAAAGGGAATTCAGAATGAGGTGTGTATCAGTTTACAATTATAAGATGGTGTCTGCAGAACCCAAGGAGGAGACAGAGCTGGTCAATGGAAGATGTTCAGTTATTCCTTGCTAGTATTGCCACTTACATGTTTTGCTTTTGTTGCTCAGTTGAGTACATAGGAACTGAAATTACAATACTTTTGGCCACTCAGTGCCCAGCTCTTAGTTTCTAATACCATTCTCCAATAAAAGGGATGAGGGCTCTTTGGAGAAATGGCTGATTCTAGGGCTGGGACAGGAAATGTACAAGGTGAGTCTGGAGCATCTTGCAGTGCTGAAAAGGAAAGGTGTGCTAAAACAACAATAAACAAATAAACAAACCAGTAAAAAGCCCCATAATAGTGGGAGTATGTCAAAGGGTCCCAGGAGCCAACAAAAGAGCTTCCAATGGCCAAAGCTGGAACAATGTGAGCCACAAAGTAAATAACCTAATACTGAATTATAACCCAAAGTATAAAATAAATATCCCTAAGTCCACACCAATATAAATGAATGACTGGATAAATAAACAAATGGAGAAGAGACAAATTTCACATACTGAAGAATTCCAAATAATTCATGTAAATGCCCCTGTCCCTTCAAAGAGGTAAAGCCCCTCACCCCTTACCTGTGGACTGCATGGAGCAACTCCCTTGCGCAGAGAACATTACAGGGGAGTAGGGGGGAGGGTACCTTTACAGGGGAGAAACTTGATAAACCTAACCTCAGGCAACTGCTCAAGGTCAGCATCCACACTGATGTCATGGTGACAGTATGTGCCCTGCTGTGATGTGACCAGAAAGGCATTTCATCTCTGTGCTCCTTCTCTCCAAAACCCATATCCCCATAAAACGTGAGAAAAACATCAGACAAACCCAAAATGAGGGTGGGTTCTAAATACTATTCAGTACTCCTCAACACTGTGAAGGTCATCAAAAGCAAGGGAAGTCAGAGATTCTCACAACAAGATCCTCAGGAAATAAGACGAGTAAGTGTAATGTGGTGTCCCAGATAGGATCTGGGGATGGGAAAAGGACATTAGGTTAAAAAACTAAGGAAATCTAAGGAAAGCATGGAGTTTAGTTAATAATAATGTATCAACTAATGTATCATTTGTGACTAATGTATCATTCATTTGTGACTAATGTACCACAATAATGTAAGATGTTAACAACAATGGAAACTATACTTTTTCCCATATTGGGAAAAGGAGCGGGGGGGGGGCAGACTTAGAGGAACTCTGCACTATTTTTGCAACTTTTCTGTAAATCTAAAACTACTCTGAAATTTAAAAGTTTACTTAAAAAATAATCTTACCTCTGAATCAACAACCCTCCTCCTCCCCCACCCTTTTCTCCTAAACAGGAATGGTAATCTATACTTTATCTCCCCACAGCACTTAACTACCTCCGACCTCCTTAGGAGCCAATCTTCCAGTCTCCCCCACGCCCACCTCCTGCCATTGGCTGAGGTCCCTGGTGCCACAGCTCCAGGTCAAGGCATGCATTCTGCTCACGTGACAGCTCCCACCGGGCCGAGGCCATCAGAAGTAGAGCAATCAGACTTTGGGAAGCAGTTGCCTTGTCCTTCATGTAACCCAGCCTTCTAAGAAATGACTTCTATTCCTAAACTCCTCTGACGTAACTTCTCTGCAGGAATCCAGCCCATGATCTGAAATCTCTGTCGTCTGGGCCTGATTCACCCACCCAAGCTGCAGGGCCTCTGTGCAACCCTAGGGTGCTCCTGCCTGGCCTGACCCAGGTCTCCCTCCTTCCGGCTCCCCTAATAATCCACTGGTTTCCACCTTTTTAGGCCATCAAGATGCACCACTGCTTGGGGGAAAGGGGTCCACAGGCTGGTGAAAAAGTGGAAGGGGTTCCTCTTTCCAAAGGCAATTAAGAGCAAGGAAAGGTGCAGGACAGGAAAAAAGCAAGAGGAGGAGAGAAGATGAGAGGACAGGGAAGCACCGTGCTGGATGAGGAGGAATATTTTTCAAACTTGCCAGACTTTCAGCACCCCAGGAGAGTTCACAGCACCTCTGCTGCTCCACAAAGTGTCACCAGGATGCATGGGATTCTTAGATCGTCTTGTAAGAGCACCAGCAGTATATACACATTTCCATAAACTTGGCGTAATTCATCAGTGAGATTCCAGGAAACTACATAAGTCAGTCAACATCATTACGGTTCCCCATGACCATACCCAGACAAAGACAAGAAAAAGCTAGAAACTGAGCCTTCTGTTGGAGGGAGGAATCAGGGAACAGAAACCGGCTCCCAGGGGCCCCAGAAAGCAGCGCGGTGCACTGCGTGGGGCTGTGGCCCATCTCCCACTGCAGGTGGCGATTCAAAACTCCTACACGGTCCTGTTTCTAATTCAACTTTCTCATCAGGAGGCATCCCTCCCCTTATTTGAGCGAGCAGTAACTCTTTCAATGAAACTTAAATAATTTTTATGAAGAAGCCAGAATTTAGGCGGTTAGCGAATGGCCTGTTGTAGTACTATTAGACAAGGTGTTCCTGATAGATTTCTATTTTCTCAGTTACAGACTTCCCTCAAAGAAAGAATAAGCCACAAGGACAACAAAACTCTGAATTAACCCATTCAAAGGATGATGAATGAAGAAAGTTCTCAAAAGCCTCATTTGAAAATCAACCTACTTTCAAATTAATAAGATGCTTATACCCTGAAATCAACAAAATAAAGGAACCTGCAGCTGGGTTCCCATCACCAGAAGAGCAGAAGCAGTGCTCCCTAAGTGACAGTGGGCCCTACAGGTAGGGGGACAACTGGACACGCACCAGCTGCCCGGCAGCCTGGTCCTGCCAGGCCCCACCCTGGGGACTTTCACGGAATCTGACCCTGCAGTCAGCCAAGGACCATAAGCACAGGAACTTGAAAAAGAAGAATTACCATAGTCTCCTTACTGCAAGTTTGGAAAATAAAGGAGGAAAGCCCCACTCATAATTACACCTTTACTGAAGTTAGCTCTTCTTATTTTTTTTGAGAAGATCAGTGTGTACAAAAGATACCGTATCCTGCTTTTTCATTTGCATGTTAGATTGTAAACATATTTCATGCTTTTGCCAGGCTGCATGATGATATTTTAAAGTCTGCCTCAACACCTTCATGGACCCGTAGTTTTTGTTTGTTTGTTTGTTTAAAGATTTATTTATTTGAGAGAGAGAGGGAGATAGCACACAAGCAGGGGGAATGGGAGAGGGAGAAGCAGGCTCCCCGCTGAGCAGGGAGCCCGATGTGGGGCTCGATCCCAGGACCCTGGGACCATGACCCAAGCCGAAGGCAGACGCCTAACGACTGAGCCACCCAGGCACCCCCATAGACCCGTAGTTTTTAACTTAATCTGAAATATGTCTTACAAAGGAGATACCATGTGGCTCTTTCTTCAGCTCTTATGCAGCCACGGGCGGGCGGGGCTGGCAAAGCTACAAAGACCCTGTGTGATTGTGGCAGTGGTCGGGATAGTCCTCCCTGGTGCAAAGTCTACGGGTGTTCGTGGAATTCGGTCACACGCCGTCGGGCCGGGCCATCCCTGCACAAAGCAGATGCACAGCGGAGCGCCAGTGTTCGGGCCACTGGGTGTGTGTGTTGGGAGGGGTGGGGTACGCCAGCTGGCGGAGCCCAGCCCCCGTGAGATCAGAGGACCGGCGTCCCTGCTGTGTGGCAGGGTCTCACGTAAAGACACTCAGTGCAGCACTACTTCTGCCAGTAACATATTTTATGTGATAAATTACAAGGTTTAATAGCAGCCTAAATGCCTGTTAGGGACATAGTAAATTACGGTTCAGTCGTATGGTGAAATACTACGCAGAATTTAAAATGGAAATCACGGAGTTTATAACAACTGAAAAGTGAAAAAGTAAAATTCTAAGATCTACCAGTATAAATACGCAGAAGTACAGATACACACAAAGTGGAAGACATGAGAAGAAAATATATTAAAATGTTAACTTTGGTAGTGGTTGTACCATGATTTTCTTGTTTATGTACTGGACCATGTTTTTTCTAAACTCTTTACAATAAGCATGCAAAATTTTATTAACTGTACCCACATGAGGTTGTTTAGTATCTCCACACTGTGGGGGCGCCTGGTCCCTTGAACATCTGACTCTTGGTTTCAGCTCAGGTCTGATCTCGGGGTCGTGAGATAAAGCCCCTCATCCGGCTCTTTGCTCAGTGTGCAGTCTGCTTGAGTGTCTCTCTCTCTCTTCCTCTGTCCCTCCCCGCTGCACGCTCTCTCACTGAAACAAGTTTAAATATATATACATATATACATATACACATACACACACATACACACACGTACATATACATCCATGCTGTGTTTTGGGCCTTCTTGCTGTACCCTTCCCGCCCTGCTCCTGGGGCTAATTCTTCTCTCCTCCTCCCTCCAGACTCTGCTGGAAGAGCAATACCTCACCCCTCCCCCAATCTCACACAGTGCTCTGCACACATCCCCACCTTCACCCTAGTCACATGAAATGTGTCACACCTCAGAATCTCAGCTCTTAGGGCAGGGACTGGGGCTTGGCCATCCCCATACCACAGGGCCAATGGACATAAAGCTCCAGTGGGCCTGGCAGACAGGGAATAAGAGGGAGCCAAGAACAGGCTACACAGCAGGAGAGGCGGAGATTCAGAAGGCTGGGATCCAGGGATGGGCACCCTGGGGACAGTTGCAGGAATAACCACAGGGCAGGAAGCAGAAGGCCACGGGTCTGGTGACCCTAGGCACCCCTGCAGACAGGAGAGCTATAAGGAGGGAACAGGAACCCAGATGCAGGTGCCGAGTCCTCTCTGGAGACCAGGGTAACCTGGAGTGACAGAGGGCAGTGACAGGAGGTAGAGAGGACAGCATAGTCATGGGTCAAGTCCACTTCTGTAAGGAGATGGAGGATGAGCAGAGAAAGAATGCCCACTCCATTTTAAGGCCTCTGCCTCTTTAGGGAGAACCAGCCATATTTCAGTTTATGGGAGGAGGCAAAGGGGCATCTATGAAGCAGGGAGTGGGGTGGGGAGCAAGAGCTTCTTTACGCAAAAGGAAAGGCTCCCAGCAGAGACTGGAAAGGAAGATTTCGCTGAATATAAACACAGTCCATCTGACGGAACAGGCCATTTGTTCACCAAACCCCGGACAGCTGCACCAGAGTGTGTCCCTGTCCCACCCTCTCTGGGAGCAGAGCAGCCGACAGGAAGCAGGGACAGGCCCGGGACAGACAGCCGGTCTGGGCTTCCATCTTTAGGGCAGGGTTCACGAGCCATGTTAGTGACGAGGTGTTTAAAGCAGAGACCATGGGGATGCTCAGTGGCACACAGAACCTGCCCGAATGAAGCCAGCTCTACAGCAAGGGCGGACACAAGACCAGACAGTACTCTGCAGCGAGAACCAGGACAGGCCCACACCCGCCCCAGCAGGCTCCCACGACCCACCGCCTGGCAGGCGGGAAGAGGAGCGGGAGGGAGCGAGGTCCATCAGGACTTGGCCCCACCCTGAACTTGACCATTCCCTCACCACCTGGGGCAGCCCCAGATTCAAGAAACAACTGTTTCTGACCACAGGCGTCTCAAGACTGAAACTGAGAATTAATAAGCAGTGCTTGCTTCCCATCCCCCAGCAACAAAAATCTGTGAAGACTGAGTCACAAATACAAAGGTTTACGTGGGTAAATATAATACAGTGCAAACTGAGGATGGTGGGAACCTCAGGGAGAGGGTGCAGGCACATGTAGTTTCAGTTGTGTTGGGAATTAAAAGGTCAAGCTGAAGACATTCCTTGTATTCTTCCTATGGTTTTTCATATAAAGTATCACCTAACAAAATTTTTATGAAAATGAAGTAGATCCAAAATCCCTATCTGTATTATATTTTCACATATCTTTTTACTTTTCTTTTCAAAAAAGCAAGGCAGGTGTACTAAAAATTTTAAAGATGAGATCAGAATTCTTTTAAATGAGAGGCTATGCACCTATCATTTTAGATCAGATCCCTGGATGTCAACCACACTTGCCCGCTGTCAGTGTGGACTTGCTGGATGCTGGCATCCATCCCCCATGACAGGCCCGCTGGGAGACACCTCCATTCAGGCAGAAAGGACGAGCGGAGGGGCCACCTCACAGCTGCCCACAGCCTGCCCCTTTCCACCTTGCAGGGGAGCCAGTTAGACCTGTCTAGAAGTGCCCACCTTCCATTTTTAACCCTCACCAGTCTGCCCTCCTTGTGGGGCCCTCACAGCCTGGACCAGGCACGACTGATCCTTGATATCCATCGGGGCCCATCTGTGACCTGCACCAATAAGGTAAACCACGCCTGGCCAAGATGGTCCCTAAGTGGCAATTTAACCTGCCATTCCTCGGGTGGGGTGCTGATTTTACCCAGACCTCCAAGGTCTTAACCTCCAGAATATGATACTGCAGGAGTTGCAGACACAAAGCAGGGGAAAAAAGGGACCAGAATCCAGGGTCCTCACATTGCCTGCTGTGCCTCTTTCTTTACCGCTGCTTCTGCTTATTGAAACTTTTCCAGCTTTTAAAGCACAGTGTTGAGCTAATAAGCCAGCAAAAGAGATCACACAGCACACCTCCAATGTGGTAGACTCAAAATAAAGGGGACCAGAAGGGCAAAAATGCTGTTGCTGCCACCTTTCACTAAAGAACAGAAAGCCTGGGGGTGCCTGGGTGGCTCAGTCAGTGAAGCGTCCGACTCCTGATCTCAACTCAGGTCATGATCTCAGGATTGCAGGTTCGGGCCCTGCACTGGGCTCTGTGCTGGGCGTGGACCCCACCTAGAACAAAATACAACAAAACAAAAAAGAAACAAAAAGAGAAAGCCTGGCCTGGAGGTGGGGGTGGGGTAAGCCCCAAAGACCAGCGACCAGACGCTCAAGTCCAGCAAGCTCCAATTCCAGACTGCGGCTGCTTTTCTCCCCTTTCTGGGATTCCTCAAGGCACAGTTTATCAGGAGGGCCAGCCAAATGCCTAGAATTCTCTCCAAACACAAGGCTGCTTGCTTACACTGGATCACTTGGAGATACAATAAAGCCTCCTCATAAATCTGCTACTGAGGCTCAATGTAGTAAGATCATTTCATACGGAGAAGTGTGGCATTAAAGTACATGGGGAATGGTGTCACTGAATCTTTATACCTAAAAGCACTTCAGACAGGTAAAACATGCCAACCTTAAGCCAAATGCAGCTCCATAAACACACAGGCACCCTCTCGAGGCCACGGGATTACGGGGCCAATGGCAACCAGAATAAGGGACTGCAACCAAGCGGGGATTTCAGTTGCCAACAGCGGTACATTTGAATCATGCCAAGTGACCAAGCTGGCATGGGCACATAAAATGCCTCGAGGCTTTTGGGAAAGACACACAGTTTCTTTCCTTCCAGAGCATTTTCAGAGGAAGATGTCCTGACCCCACTCAGAGGGTCATACCATGTCCACCGATACTCCTCCAACCCCTCCTATGCAAACCCCCGGCCTCTCTGTGCAGGGAGGTTGACACGGAGGGACACCCATGACCTCAGAATAGAAGCACCAGACGCAGGAAAATTTCACAGGTGCTCTAGTTAAATTCTGTTTTGTTAGGATCCCCACCTCCAGAGTTTGGAGCTGAAAGGGAGCTAGCACGGGGCCTAGCAGCACAGCTGGTGTGTAAAAGGTAGCAGCGGGGCTCCCACACAGCTGTGGGCTGACCGGCATGTGAGGAGGGGGCACACATCATACCACTCCTCATTCTTACGGCTGGAAGGCTCACCCTCCATAGGCCGGCACAGGGGAGTTCGGCGGGAGAGACAGACACACGGGCACCAGGACCCACGCTGGGCAACAGGGCAGGCTGGTTGAGGGCCTGAGGCTGCACTGGCTACTCAGGGGGCTGGAGATGGGGCACGTTCTGCCTGATAAGGCTGCTGGTCAGAAGCAAGGGACCAAGTATGCAAATGCACAGTGGCTGGCGGGCCACCTTGGTCATTTGCTCTCCAGCATAACGACAGCCTACCAAGGTCTAGGGCAGCACGAGAGGGCAGAGAGCCAAAGGAGAGTGAGCCCCGACCGGGGCCCTGCTCTCCAGAACTAGAGTGCTAGGGAGCACAGTTGGCGATAATGCCCCTGATAGGGAAAGTTACGACAGCATTCCTTCTACAGCAAAAACCACACTGAACCAAAAGGGGCCAAGAGAGGACACTGGATAAAAGCTGGGCGAGTCATCTAACCTGTCTCTGAGCCTCCCTTCCTCCTCTGCAACTGGAAGTGAATAATAACCACTTCCTCAGGTAGCTGGTGAATCAAAATCCTTGAAATAAGCCTGGCAAGAAGAGACTGACCTCAGGCACAGACCCCCTAGAAGCAGCTCCCTGCCCCAGTGGCTATTTGGAGGCAATTACCAAGGCCATGAGAGGATAAAAGCATATCTGGGAAAGGCCTTCCAGCAAGTCACACACCACAGGCCTGGGGGCAGCTTGAGAACCTGGTACAGCCCAAGGAAGACCCCGAGGAAGGAGCCCAGCTCAGGGCCAGGCACAAAGGACTCTAAAGAGTGCTAAAGATCACATGGTGACAGCTTACCCCATGTGGCCAACCGGGAACCAAGGACACAGGGCAGAGCTCGGTTTTCCTTTTAAGTGACCATCCCTTGGGAAATAGGCAAGGGGAAGAAACAAGTTTGTTGGTATCCTCTGTGCCCCAAACTCCATTTGGGACTGTTACTTGTTTCAGAGAAGCTAGCACATGACAGATACTTTGTATCAGACAAAGTAAGCCAAATGGGACCTCATCCCCACCACCTGCCCTGCCATAGACAATACGGATTACAGGCTACAAATTGGTTCTGTACCTCCCGGGCACACTTGAGAAGATCCTAACACAACATACCTTTTCAATTTATAAACTGCAGGGTCACAACTCTGGTCCCCATGGCTGGGAAAAGCTGGCTCACACCAGTTATTCCATGAAGAGATGCCTGCAACCAAACTATTAATCCGTCTCTGAGGCCTCTGTAAACTAGAACTGGCATGTCATTATGACAGTGAAGCAGCTGGGCTCCCGGCTTTTAAGTCACCTTGCTCAACTCATCGTGATAGGGTAGCCTTGGGACATCTCATGGGCACAAGCAGGAGGAGCTCCTGCCAGAGCACAGCAGATTCTGTGCCCCCCATCAGAACTGCTGCCAAGTACAGCAGGGCCAGGAGCCCCACCCCACGCTCCTAGAATGAGCAGTGTTATCAATTAGCACTGAAAGAAGTAGCCCAGTTTGGGGAAGGTAATAAAAATAAGGCGATAGATATCTCTAGTGGAGGGTGGAAGAGGGATAAGTGCCCAGGACAATCCAAAGTGCGGTCTGTGGACCAGCTGCATGAGCATCCCCTGGGAGCTTGTAGGACGTGCTTGACTCCCTGGGGCTGGAGCCCAGCACTGTGCCTGGAACAAGTCCTCCAGGTGACTGATTCTACAGCACTGAAGCTGGAGAAGCTATGTCTAGCTTCCTGTCCTGGAAAGAGGCCTGAAGTTTGACACAACTGTTTCCAACTAAGTCCTCATGCTCTATGAAAAATTGGACTTCCCTCTTTTCAATAAACTGGAAAAGCCCCACAAGAGAAAGACAAGGGTGTGGGCTATGTCCACAGTCAGAGATGGAAGAATGGAATGCAGAGTAAGTCAGGACAGAATGAGACAGAGAACTGCACCTTCCTCAGCTGTCCCACCCCAATCTCCCACCCTCCCCTATACTGGGGCAACCCGGCACCCTCTTCACAGCCACATCAGTGACCAGCAAAAAGGCCAAAAGAGAGATTACCACCATTTGGTGCGTGCGTGTGTGTGTGTGTGTGTGTGTAACTGGGGCACCCGGCACCCTCTTCACAGCCACATCAGTGACCAGCAAAAAGGCCAAAAGAGGGATTACCACCATTTGGTGCAACGGTGTGTGTGTGTGTGTGTGTGTGTGTGTGTGTGTGTAACTCAACACCTGCCCACTGTAAACTCAGAATCTGGGCTGAGGGCTGCCCCATCCCCACTGTGACCATAACTGCAGCACAGCCGGGTGGCAAGCCACTCATCAGGTGGCCTGTAAGGAAGGCTCTCAGCCACCTCCGCTCTGGTATCCTTCAGGCTCTTGGGCAAATGACCTGGTCCTCGGATCAGCAGACAAGAGACAGAATGTTGTAAAAGCTCCGCCCGGACATGGAGGTGTCCTGGGTCCTGACCGAGCAGGTCACGCCACAGAGAGGGAGGCCTTCACCAAGCCTAGTCTGTCTGTTCAGCTGGCTGGAGGCTGTCCTCTTGGGTGGATGGGAGGACACTAGGACTTAAACACAGTGTGCATGAAACAGGAAAAGGAAATACCCACAAATTAAAACGTACACCCTATTTTAGCTCTAAACACACATCCCTCTCATAGAGCAATGTCCAAAATAGCCTGTCCTATTTTAAGGAGATCAAAGGCAGTTTCTAAATGGGCTACAAAGCAGACCCAGAGTCTGGAAGATCAGGACTGCATAATAACCTAAGGTTAGAGGCTGCAGATGGTGTTTAACCACCTCCCACACCAGCCTGTTTAAGGCCCAAGACACTGGGACCCCAAGAGCTAAACTGGCTGCTCCAGTCCTCCTGACTCAAATTGCATCCTCCACCTCTGATCTCTCCTCCCATATGGGGGCCCAGGCCGTGGGAGTCAGAGGAGTCTGCCGCCTGTCCTCCCTCACCCACTGTGGTCTCCAGGGCAGGAGAGCCCTCCTCGGTGAATGGACACAGTCAGGGAGAGGTGGGAGCAGGGTGTGGTGGAGGGACAAAGTCCCTGCTCATCAGCCAAACTTTGGCCTGAAGAGGGTCAGTCACTCGTGGAGGGACTGTGACTACCATGGTCTTATTCCCTCACAAAGGGAGACCAGTGACGGCCAGCTGGAACAGCTCAAGATTTGCAGGAATCGGGGCTTTGGGCTAACCCTTTCTTGTTAGGCTGTGGTCTGCGGACACGGGGTTGAGTACCTCAGACAGAGAAAGGCTGCAAGCAAAGATGCCCCTAGAATTGGAGAACAGGGCCTGGAGCAGTCAGTGGCTGAGACCATGGTTTCCCTAATTCAGGCAGGATGACCAGAATGTGCCACCGCACCTGCGCATGATAAAAGGCCAAGAGGGTGCTGCTGTGGGCACCTCAGGGAGTGGGGCGGGCAGGTGGAGGGGCACAGCATGCCTCCTCTCCCTGGAAGGGGGCCTACCCCACAGTCAGGAGCACAGTCTGAAGCCAGACCTTCTGTGTTCCCACCCTAGCTCTGCCACTCACCAGGCGACATGTAACAGGCGCTGACTGGCTTAAGCGCCTACTCCTCAGTTCCCCTCCTCTGAAACCAGCCTGAGAGGCATCTACCTTGTCCGGTTGTTGCATGGACGAGATAATTTCATCCCCATAAACTGCGGCACACAGAAAAGCTACTCAGGTGTTTGCTGCTAATTATTACTCTCACTACTACCAAGGCCAGGCGACACTACCAAGCCCCGGGGACTCTTCCATCCATTCAGAAATAAGGGTTCTGGAAGCACTTGGGCCAAGCCACTGGCTCAAGGACAGCAGGGAAGGGGCTGAAGTACCCAGAGAACATAGAAAACTTACAACAGGAAGTAAGGCCTTGATGAAGGTCAATAAAGCTATTAAAAGCACCCATTAGGGCGCCTGGGTGGCTCAGTTGGTTAAGCGACTGCCTTCGGCTCAGGTCATGATCCCAGAGTCCCGGGATCGAGTCCCACATCGGGCTCCCTGCTCGGCGGGGAGTCTGCTTCTCCCTCTAACCCTACCCCCTCTTGCGCTCTCTCTCTCACTCTCTCTCTCTCTCTCTCAAATAAATAAATAAATAAATAAGCACCCATTAAAAACCTGGCTAGAAAAGAACAGTCCAGAGGGCCCTATGAGAATTTCTACTCTGGCAACCAGGAACTCAGAGGGAGGCGGGCCCCACTCCCCTCTGGAGCTGGATAGGTGTCCTGGAACCCCACCCCGGGACTTCACCCCCAGCAGAATTCAGCCTCCAGACGTTTCCTCCCTGCACACACCCAGGCTGGGCCGCAGCTCTGTGGTGAAGGCCCCCCTGGCTCCAGGGTAGGGGACTGGAAACCCTGAGGCGGGGAGCGGGGGGTGCTGCTCGTCCCCACCATAAAGGGTATGACCCACCTGGAGAGACTTCCTGCTCTGAGGAGCTCCTGGGCTTGAACCCTCCTGAGGGCAGACAAGCAGGGCAACCCTCACTAAACGTGGAGCTGTATTTGGACTGAGAAGCCAGCTGAGTGTGAGTGTATACAGAACCTTAGAGCCCCATGCAGTTAGCACTGGTGAGTGTGGCCTAGCAATGCCTGACCAGAAACCTGAGGCTGCCTAGCCCTGAATAAGCAAAATTCAAGTTCTAGGAACTATCAAGACTCTAAGTTTTACAAGCTTTCTGCAATCTCAACTTAAAAAAATAAATCAAGCTTCTTACAGTATGAATCTTCATTATCCTATTTAAATTCTTTAAAAAGTTTTGAGATTTAAAAAAAATTTTCAGGTGGCAAGTCTGACTCATTTTATTACGGAGAAAAACGTGGGCAAGATCTCATGGCAAGGAAGGCTTGTTACCACAAATTTATTTGGAGTTGATTTTAGTAAGATTCTGCCATCACATCTTGACTAACTGTGGGTGGATTAAACATTTGTGGATTCATCTTGGTAAACCATGAGAAGGTAGTGTATTTGTGGGAAAAAATTAAAACCATGATAATTGCACTCCACAGTTATTTGGAATTCCTGGCACTTAATAAGGGGGGGCACACGGGGCCCCCTACAAAGCAGATCCTTCCCCACCATGAAGAGTGCTGCTCCCTTCCTCCCCAAGCACCCCACCCAAGTAAAGAAAACAGGGAGCCGGGAGTGGGCTGCTGAGCTCACCCCTACCCCACACAGCCCTGTCTGCCACAGCCATAACCATTTTTGGTCATGCAATGAAACACTGATGCTTTAAAGTATAAAAACAATATATCTGTAAAAGTTCAACGGGCTTCTAAATTTTACATGTAACTTTTACCAGATTAAACTCATTTTGTACTACATTTTGACTCCTTTAGTGGTACCTGTGATTTTGCTTTATCCAAGGCATTGCCTCCCTCTCCGGCCTCATCTGGCGTCCTGGATAATCAAGAGTTGAGTTTCAACGGCTGGGGGAGAGAGACCATTCTGGTACTTGAAGCACGACCCAAGGGGTTTTAGAAGGCTCTCTGTAACCTGCAAATCTGAGGGGCTAACTCTCTGACTTAAATGAAAGCCCTTCCCCAGCTCTCTCAGCACACAGGGGATGCAGTCCAAAGCCCTTCACCTGGCATGGACCAGCGGCTCATCCACCTCTCCCCCAAGCTTACTAAATGTCACACCACAGGTGGTGGCTTTCAAATAGGCATCTCCGTGCCTTTGTCTGGGGTCCCCTCGGTCTAGAATACCCTTCCTGTTCTTGTGGCCTTGGGCTTGACAATTCCTACTCATGCTTCATGCCCAGTTTAAATAGTTTCTCTGTGAAGCCTCTCCCACACCCAGGCAGAAATAAATAACTTCTGCTTTTTATGACACAGCCCTCTCTATCGCCATAAAGAAAAACACCTTTACTACACTAAATCCCCACAAGCTCCTCCAGGGAAGGGACTGAGTCATCTCCATCTTTAACCCTTCAGTGCTCAGCACAGAGCTGACCCATGGAAGCAGCCCCAAAACAAGCTTTTATTAGATGAATACATGACTGAGAAACATAAGTTTTGTATCTCCCGTGCCCTAGACGGGTTTGGTACATAAGAAAAATTATTTGGAAATGCTTTTTATCAATAAAATAGATGTTTTCTTAAGTCATGACTCTAAAATAATTAAACCAATTTTCCTGCTCCTCACTAAGGCTGACCCAGTGGCAATGTGCAAAGAGAGGCTAGGAACTGCCAGGGACGTGGCAAACTGCCTGGTTGAAATGGGTCTGCAGCCTCCTGGCACCTCAGGGAATACAAGGAGGCCAGGGGTCTGTTTGACTCTCATCTATCACTCACCAGAGGGCCAGTTACCTGCTCCAGCCCTCATGATGTCTGTGGAGTGAAGGGTGACACAGCACCTGTCAGGGCTCATCTCACCACAGGCTCTTCAGAGCATGGAGATCTCAAAGGCATTTCCATGTTGCAAAGAACACTACACACGTCCAACTCTACCTACCTTGAAGGACCTCCTTATGTGTAGGAGTCCTGCTTAAAAAGAAAAACAACACCTGCCACGGACCCACCAAGCATCCAGAAGGATGGGAAATTGCCCTCACCTGCTGTGCCGTGGACACTAAAATCCACTCGGTAACAGGTTGATTTTGAGGCTAACAAGGTAATACGATATTATTAATACAAAAAGAGAAATAATGGGAGACTAAAATACAACCACAAGTGATTTCATAACCCGTGTGTGTGGCTTTCCATACCAGCCTAGTGAAAAGAGTGCATGCTTTAGAAGAGGACGCAGAAACATACATGTCTGTGTATGACAGACAGACCACCGCCAGGAGGATGCACAGATATGCTGGGCCTGCTGGTTGCCTCTGGAGAGCTGAACTAGAAGATAAGACAGAAGCCAGGATTTTTCTCTCTATACCCGTTTGTCATTTTTGAGTGATGCCAAAGGTAAGTAACACCCTCATAGTGTGTAAATATGTCAGACCTGTAATAGCCTCAAACAAGTTTTGAAACTGTCCCCCAGTGAATAAATTGTATCTTTCCCAATAACATATGTCTTAACTCTCAAACATTTCACTCAACTCCCTGGTAAAGTGGGAAGTCAAGATAGTTTAAGACCCAGATCAGCTTTTTAATGCCATGTGAACTTGGGCGGTCATCTAACAGAAATGTCACTTCCAGCTTCCGAGAAGCAACTATGCCCCTCTGTTTCCAGGGGAGGCTAGACAAGAAGGACAGACATAAAGCACCCCATGCACTGTGCAAATGGGAGCTGAGCTGGACAGGTGAAGGAAGAATGAGTGGATGAACACGGGGAGGTGGGGCGGTCAGTGGGCCAGGAGTGAGGACGCTCCAGACTGCAACGTGTCACAGGTACCCGCTGATTCACTAAAGCTCAAGAGGCAGCACCAGCCTTGTGGCCAGGGCCTGGGTGAGGCTGCTGACCACACCACAGGGTTCCTAAAGCAGCCCACCATGGCCAGTGCCCAGAGCGTATGGGGGAGGCAGGAGCCAACAACTCGGTTGTCATCCTCTCTACACAGCACCTATGATACCTCCCTCCCTCCTCTCTATGAGGAAGGCCGGGAGCCTGGGCTCAAGATCCAGCTCCAGCCCTGGCTAAGCTGCACGTCTCTGGGCAAGTGTCACTTGCCCTTGCTGGCCCTCGGATCCCTCTTCTGTAACAGAGGTACCTCAGATCCCTCATCACTTGCCTGTTTCTGCAGATGCCTTCTGCTGAGGGATCAAGGCCCACCACAAACTGTCCGTGAAGCTTGGGCCAGGGCTGGGGGAGGAGACGCAGGACTCCACTGTAGCCTCTCCCTCGTGAACTCGCCATCCACAGGGCAAGGTGACACATGCAAAATGGCTAAACGAGGGAGAAAATGCCTCACCAGAAGCAGCTGGAGAAGGGGACAGGCATTTGTACCAGGTCCCTTTGCAAGAACTACTGGGTCCCTTGGGCACTTGCCACAGTGTTTGTCTCTCCCATTTTGGGTCAGCTTCTCCACTGGGCTTTGAGCTCCCCCAAGGAGTTTTATTCTAACCCCATCGTCCCCACCGTACCCAGAGATGCTGGGGGCAGGGCCCTGCATGGGGGGATGGTAGTGAGCACCTGCTAGAGGCCATCAAGGCTCTGGGTGCCTCTGCGTACGTTCACACCACTGACCTTTCTGCTCTGGACAGGTTTTGAAGGAACTGTCAGGGGGTGCTGGGTTCAAGTACAGCTGTGTACGTTGCATCCTCCTCCCCTCACCAAGGACCCCACCTGTGGCTCCTACTCACTATGGCCAACACCCCGCAGCTCTCTGCTGATGTCCAGAGGTTGCAGGGTGTGGACAAAAACAGGCTAAGCATTTCAAACCTTCAGTCCACTTAGCAAACACCGAGCTCGTTCCTGGTTCCCAAAAGCTCCATCTGGAGTTTTAGTCTCTGAGAAGCAGCAGATTCATCGGCCTAATGTCCACAAGTACCTCACCATCATCCACACCTTCATCCGCAAGAGTTTAAACCTCTGAGATGGCCCAACAGGAATATTCCAAATGTGACAAGGTATCAACAGAAATCTTAAGTTAAAAAAAAAAAAATTCCCACCTGTTACATATTTTAATTCTACATTTTCCCCTGATAGCTTAGTGAGATTGCCAAGTTTAAAGGAAAGAAGAAAAGCTTTTCAAAACTCAAATATTGTTTTAACCCCACAGGGTCATTCATCCTTTCCTCCTACATAGAATGGCTGTAAAATAATGAAACTGTCTCTCACGGGGCTTAGTCAGGACATCATTCATGGCGGCCGGCTGCAGTGGGACCACAGATACATGTATGCACACATCTAACACCCATGGCTAAAACTGTGACATTAAAAATGTGACCTCATGTCAAAAGTTTGCCCAAATCATTCTGATTTCTGAGGCTACAGACTGAGTGGGTCATAGCAAAAATGAAATGCATGTTGAAACCTCTTTGAAGAAGACCAGTGAAGGTTTCCCTGGAAATGTCTTCCAGCTCTTCCTATGGCCTGGCCCTGCACCACACCTGACAGGAGGCGACATCTGAAGAAGCCACCACCCAACCCACCACCACTTCTTCCACAGTCCTGGAGTCACACTTCTTTCCCTTCTGCTCCTTAAGTTCCTGGCCAAGAAGGGAGAAACACCCCCACCATCCCTCCCTGCGGGGGCCCGAGGTGTGCAAGCCAAGGATCTGGGCTCTAGTTCCTGCCATGCCTCCCAATGGAGGGGAAGGGAAGGGCTGTCCACTCAGGGACACAGACCCACCAGGCGGGCCCTCAGCAACCTTAGAGCCTAGAACTAGCAGCAGGTGGGCTTTCCCCTTCCCTTGGTGCAGTGGGAGCTTAAAGGCACGCAGGGCTCCAGTCAGGAGGCATCCAGATGGGGGTCAGGAGTTCAGGAGACATCCAGAGTGGGGCACACCTATGCTTGATCAGCCCCCATGGGCCAGCTCTCCTCACCCCCACACTCCCAAGTCCAGAGCTGGCTCCTTAAAATCCAGGGATGTGACAAGGCAAAAAGTAGGATTCTAAAATCTCAAGAAGTGAAAAGGAGAGGAAAAAGGAAAAAAGGAAAGATTGAGGAAAGTCTTCGTGGCAGCCCCAAATCCTATGTGTGGCAGTCGGTCTGATACAGACCCTGCCAGATGGGTTAATTCCTCACAGACTTAGCCCACGTGTGACTCCTTTATATGTTCAAAAGGAACATGCTCTCCATAATCAGTGTCATTAAGAAGGCTTTGTGGCTGTAAAATAAAGTAGCCTCTGTTATCAGGAAGCCAGCGGGGCTTCCCTGGGGCTGTCCCCCTCGCCCCCATCAGCACGCCAGGCACTAGGCGGCCCCTGGCCACTCACCGATGCCTGCGGCGAACACGGCCTCGCCCTGTTGCAGGGGTCTGGAGACAGCTGCCTGCGCGTCGGCCTCGAGCAGGTTCTAAGGCACCCAGGGAGAGGGCCCAAGCCATCGCGGCAGAAACTGCGAGGGAAAGCAGGGGATGGGGGAATCGCAATTCTAAACAGAGTTGTCAGGATGGCTCTTACGAAGAAGGGGACATCTGAGCAGAGACCCAAGGGAGCTATGAGAGCAAGAAAGCCATGTGGGTATCTGTGGGAAGAGATGCCAGGCAGAAGGCAAGCCAGGGCAACCTGCCTGAAGACGGAGTAGGGACAGTAGGAGGAGACTGGTGGTGGGTCTGGGGGGCGGGGGGCGGGCGGGGAATGCCCTGTGGAGCCTCATGACTGCTGCTTCACATCCCTGAGCAGCCTCTGGAGGGTTGTGAGCAGAGGCTCGAGCTCATGTGATTTTGCTCTGCAAAGTCCTCTGGCTGCTCTACTAGAAAGCGCCCGAGCAGAGGCGAGGGCAGCAGCAGGGAGGGCAGATGCCCCGCAGATGGCGCAGTACTGAAGGCAAAGTGAGGGCACAGGGAGAGGAGACGTGTGTGTATTCGGAAGATGGAGCCAGCAGGACTTCCTGACAGATGACACAGAAAGCGAAGGGCTGTCAAGGACACTCCCGAGGCTTCACTGAACACCTCAGTAGCAGAAGGACGGTGTGGTCATTCGCTGAGGTGAGGAAGAGCGGGTGAGGAAGAGCATGAGTCTGGTCTGGGACACGTCACATGTGCGATGCTTACTGTCAGGAAAGCAGTGGAGACGTCTAGACTGGAGCAGTGCGCTGAGGAATTGTCCGCCTGGGGGACGTAAGTGAGCCACCAGAGTGGACAACACCACCAAAGAATCGAGCAGAGCAGAGGTCCCAGGACTGGGCCCCGGAGGTATCGGGGAGTGGAGGAGAAACTGGCCCAGCAGATTGACTGAAACAGGAGGGCAATCCAAAGTGAGGGGCTCTGGGAGCTGTGGGGAGAATGTTCCAAGGATGCAGGAGGGAGCAAGAGGCCACCGAAGGGTGAAGCCCAGGGGCCGGCCACTGTTGGGGGGCAGGGTGTGACATATGGGCAGCTGGCCTCAGAGCATGCGTGTGGCCCCCACGCTGGTGGGTGGTCTGCGCAAGTGCAATCCAGGCTGCTGGAAGCAAGGCCAGCAGCACGGAGCGGGGTGAGGTGAGGTGGAGACGAGAGGTAGTAGAGATTTGAGGAGAAGGTACGAAATGACTGTCCAGGATAGGGCTCAGCCAAATCCTGCCCACCGTTTGTTTTTGGAGAGTTTTAATGGAACACAGCTGCATCCAACTGTTTCCCTACCGTCTGGGGCGGTTTTCACACCACCATAGCAGAGATGGGTGGTGCTGCCACAGAGATGGATGGCCCACAAAGCCTGAAATATTAACTAGCTGGCCCTTTCCAGACAAAGCTGGCCAACCCCTGGGCTAGGACAGTGGGGAAATATGCCCTGGGTGCCAAGTGGTCCCACCCACACTCTGTAGTTGTGAAGTTAGAGACCCGTCAACATGGCTGTGTCCTCCCCAGCCACAGGCCACTGCGTTGAGACGTGCCTACAACGAGGGTGTGGTTTCACCAAGTGAGCCGTCGAAGGGAGAGGGGCCAGGGGCCTGTTCTGTCAGTCATCGTCAGCCGCCGCCACCACAAAGCCGTCCCCGGCTCCAGGCAGGGTACTCTGTGGCCTCATTTCACCTTCCGGCCCAGGACACTGGAGGACTGAGGCTCAGCACGTAAGAGACCGGCCCCGTACAGCCACGGGGATTCTAAACAGGCTGGCCCTGTGCAGAAGCCCAAGTTCCAAAGCCCCAGGGCCCAGCCGCTCCACCCCAACTGCACCTCAGGATCACCTGATGCAAAGGTGACAGATGCCAATGCTGGCCCCACCTCCACATGATTTTACTGGGGGAGCAGGGGGTGGAAAGCAGGCTTCCACGTTTCTCGAAAGCCCCCAGCTGAGTGTAATGTGCAGCCATGGCGGAGAACGTTGCAGCACGGTCTCAGTCCCTCCCGAACCCCCAGCACCTCCTCTCCCCAGGCTGTTCACAAGTGTTCTGCAGGGCTGGCTCCTCCTCTGCCATCTCAGCCGTGAGCTCCAGAGGCATCCTCCAAGCCTGCGAGTTCCCAGTGACAGGGGTCCATGGTGACATGAGGTCCCTCCTGCCCTCAATGCCCAGCCATAAGCCCCACATCTGGTCTCAGCTGGATTTATGGTCCCCTTGTGAACCCATGAAGGGTTACAGACTTCAATCCTTCAGCAATCAGGAGTGTGTTGTTTCGGGGTGCGTGGGTGGCTCAGTTGGTTAGGCGTCCGACTCTTGGTTTTGGCTCAGGTCGGGATCCCAGGGTCATGAGATCAAGCCCTGTGTCAGGCTCCATGCTCAGTGGGGACTCTCCTTGGGATTCTCTTCCTTCCCTCTCTCTCTGCCTCTCTCTCAAATAAAAATAAATAAATCTTAAAAAAAAAAAAAGTGTGGTATTTCTCCTTCACGAACTGAAGCCTCACTGGGTTCAGGATCAAGACCATCAAAAAAGAAATGCCACAGGTCTCAGGCCCAAAAATGTGACCCACCAGCCTTACCCCACATGGAACTACTCTGGTTTGGGTTTCATTCCCCTCCCTTCCTTTATCATATTTCCCTGATAGCACCTGCAGCTTTTCTGTTCTCTTTACTGAGAGGTCAAATTTGGGGTGTCTCGCCTCCTTACTATAAGACCTCAATATTTTACTATTATTCCACTTATTTAGGACAATCACATGTTACATTAGTTCATGGTCTCATTGCATTGGAAAGCAAACAAAGCACTACTATTAATAAATATTTTAAAGCTCAGTTCTGGAATTCCACAAAGGTGACGTTGAACCTCTGGGCAGTTTAATCAATAGGCTGCATCCCAAAAGTCCATTTATAAGTTATTTGGAACCTAGAAAGTATTTCTTTTCATATAAAATTACCTTTAAGATGGTATTTAAGTTTCTAAGCTAACAAGCAAATGCCTGTTTTTTTGTTTGTTTTTAAAGATTATTTATTTATTTGAGAGAGAGAGAGAGCACGGCAGAGGGAGAAGCAGACTCCCCGCTGAGCAGGGGACCACCCTCCCCCCCCCCCGCCGAGCAGGACTCAATCCCAGGATCCTGGGATCATGACCTGAGCCGAAGGCAGATGCTTAACCAGGCGCCCTGGCAAATGCCTGTTTAACTCACTGGTTCTTTTGCTACTTTAAAATAAGGAAAATGCAGGGCGCCTGGGTGGCTCAGTTGGTTGACCGACTGCCTTCGGCTCAGGTCATGATCCTGGAGTCCCGGGATCGAGTCCCGCATCGGGCTCCCTGCTCGGCGGGGAGTCTGCTTCTCCCTCTCCCACTCCCCGTTTGTGTTCCCTCTCTTGCTGTGTCTTTCTCTGTCAAATAAATAAATAAAATCTTAAAAAAAAGAAAAAAAATAAATAAAATAAGGAAAATGCTATCATAATATAAGAAAATCAAGTGTGTGTTTCCATGTGCTTATATACAAGAAAATCAAATGTGAGTGGATGTGTGCTGCGTATATGCAAAAACATCTTCTGTGACCCAAGGAAAAGAAGCTCTACGTCAAACACTCAGGTGCTAACCCACGGAGGCTGGGAAGAGACCTTTGCTCATGTCCAGGGTGGAGGACACCGATGACGCTGTGTCTCTGCCGTACCTGACACCAACACATGGTGCGGGCTGGTCACTAACACTGCCGACGGCTTCTCGGTCTCAGCTGGCAACACAGACAGATGCAGACGGAGAGATCGAGGTAACAGAGTGGTGACCGATAAACAGACGAGGGGGAAGGTGGGGAACGTGCAGCATGGGCTCCAGGCATCCAAGGGCAAAGCGAAGCAACTGTCTCCCCTGCTCTACTCAAAGAGGCTCAGAGTCCACAAGTCCAGCACGCTCACTCAGTGACCGCCACAACATACGCAAGTGTGAGACAAGCACTTAAAAGAGAGGTGGAAATAAAACTGTGGGTCCCCATCAAAAAGCATGCAGACACTGTCCCCTGTTGGAGTACCGTCACTGCTGTGCGTGTGGTGCCTGGTCGATCACTGGGCCAGGCCTACCTGATGCACGTAAGCAAGGCGCTCTGTGGACAGAAAGACCTGTGACATCTGCTCTGCCACTAACCAGCTGAGTAACCAAACTCCTCCGCACCCCGATTCTCTCATCTGTCAGATGGGAGGATGGACACGCATCCCTGAGGGTGTTACGAGGATTAAACAAAATGGTGCGCGTGGAGACGGAGCACAGCAACGAGCACTCGGCAAGGCTCCACGAATGCTCGTGGCTTCTAGTTCGTGACAGGGAATGTGTGTCAGCCGACTTGAGTCGTCGGGCCCCGGGGCACCGTGAGTGCCCAACAGGTTAGCTTAAGAAACACAACAAGAGAGGTGCCTTCCTGAACGTCTGGGGAGAGGCAGGAGCAAGTCTTGTGGGGGACAGGGTATAGACTGAGCAAGGTGGGCAGGGCTGGCCTGGACAGGGGGCCAGGTGATCCCCAGAGGCCATGCTGCTGGGCAGAAGCCAGGGCTACCCCAGGAGAAACCACAGGCCCTACCCACCTGAGCAGGGGGCTCACCGTGGAGAGGAGGTAGGAGCAGGCTCCACTCCCTGGGGAAGGAGATAACTGGGCCCAGCCAGTTATCAGGGACTCTGAACAGCCACTGAGGTGGGTGCAAGAAGAAGAATGAGCTGAAGATATGGAACAGACTCAGGAACATGGTATTTATAATACATAAATATAAATAAACAAATATATAATACACATATCTGTTCACATTCACATCAAAGACAACTTTCCTCATTCCACAATAGTGGAACGACTTTTCAAATGTCTGTCCTCCGGCTTCCCAGCCCCCGACCCCAGGGCAGGAATGGTATGTTCTGTTTGCTGTTCTTTTCCTTCTGCCTTCCAGACTGCCCAGCACAAGTAGCTATTTGACTGATGTTTGTCCTGTCAGTGAGCCAACTGTCTGCACATCTCCCGATGCACTGTATCTCTCAGTGATTAACACAGTCCATCCCAGATGTCACCTGGCCTTCTTCATGTCACTTCTCCCTGGCTGGGACTGGCAACTCGCAGTGAATAAGAGCCCCTGCTGGGCCATCCATGCTGGGCCATTTCACCCATGTGATACCACCTGATTTTCACCAGGTTGTTCTACCATCATCATACAGATGAGGAGAACGAGGCTGCCCAAAGCCATCCGGCCACAGTGAAATAAAGTCATTCATTCAACAAACATGTCCCGAACAAGTTACAGCCGTGGCACCTGACCCCGAAGCGCTTATATTTTTCAAACGACCAACATAACAACACGGGAAAATGACAGGGGCTTATCTGTTCATCAAGTGCATCTCCAGCAACATCACAAAACGGGCCCTACTGCAGAGTCAGAGAGAAGAAAGAACCACGGCCACCCAAGAGCTGCTCAGCCTCTCCAAGCCTTGGCTTCCTCCTACGTCCCCTGAATGTCCTCTGAAGGCTGCTGTGGGATACTGCACCAGAGCCCATAGTGGGGCAAGCAGTGGGGATGTCCACATTCTAATCCCTGGAGTCTGCAAATGTTATTTATACGGCACAGACTTTGCAGATGTGATTAACTGAACATCCTGAGGAAGGGAGATTATCCTGGATTACATGGGTGGGCCCTAATTCAATCCTAAATGCCCTTACAAGAAGGAGGCTAAGGGAGATTTCAGACAGAAGGCCATGTGACAGAAGCAGAAAGAAGAAGTCACAGAGAAGATACTACCTAGCTGGCACTGAAGATGGGGGGTAGGGGGACACGAGCCAAGGAATGCCAGCGGCCACCAGAAGCTGGACAAGGCAAGGACTGGACTCTCCCCTAACACTACGGGGGGAGCACAGCACTGCTGCACCCTGGATTTGTGCCCCAGGACACTGATTTTAGACTGCTAGCCTCCAGAGCTCCAGAACTGTGAGAGCATACATTTCTGTTGGTTTAGCCACCGAGTCTGTAAGAATTTGCTAGAGCAGCCCTAGGAAACTAATACAGGGGATTAAATGAGAAGCATCAGCCAGGTGCCCGGCACAGTGGGAACTGAAGCAATCTCAAACAGCGAAGGACAGTCCCCGCCACCCTTCCTGGACCACCAGCCGGTCTTCACAAGTGGTGGGAAGAGCTACAGCCTTACGCTGTAATGATCCTGCTTACATTTTAAAGAATTCCTTCATATCTATTGCTTCTCTGGATAGCATCCCCAAAGGGAGTTTCCCAGGCTATGCAAGGACTCTTAGCTCCTCCCATATAAATACAGTATTGCCACAAGCATTTGTCTTAAACACCCAGTACAATTAACTCAGATGTTCAAGGGCAAGCTTTGCTGATGTCGCACGGACTAGACCCTCCTGGCTTTTGGTGTCAGGAGTTGCCATCAGGGCCCCCTTACCTTGAATAAACACAGCAAGAGAACCTGTCCCGGCCACAGGCCCTGAAGTTGGTAGGGGGCCGGCCCAGGAGAAGGGCCAGCCGGGCAAGCAAAAGACAGGGTGGCTGCCGTTTGGCCCTCCGATCCCCTCTTTTCACCTCTTCAGTCCTGGTACCATGCACACCCACACTTGGTTTTCCTTCTTGAGGGTTGAGTCCCAATGTCGAAACGCACAGTGTGCAATAAGCCCACTTCCTCCGCTCTCAGCGGCCTCCTCCTGGGCTCTGTGTGGAGGTGGACCCACGACCCTGACAGCTCTTCTGCCTCCCTTCGGCCCCCCTTCAGTTTTGGAGTCAGGACCAGGCGGCCCCAGGACCCTGCCACCCTGGCCAGGGCCTGCAGGAGATTTGAAGACCATCCCTTCCACCAGGCTAAGCAGCCCTCAGCCACAGAGGGCTCAGGGCGGAGCTTCGAAACCTCAAGAGTATTTTAGAGAAAATATGAACAAAAAGAAGAAGCCTGTCCACTTCCTGAAAGTCATCTGCTGGTCCCGGAGCTGCCTTCGTAGCTCCCAGTCTCTGACCTTCTGCAATAGCTGGGTTTACCCAGCAGACGCTGGTGCCCTGAGCAAGCTGACAGCCACGAACGGGGCAGAAGGAAGGCAGAGCTGTGTACAGATTGAGCCACAGCCAGAAGGAAGAGCCGCCTCAGCGCTCCTCGGCCACGGGCACTGCACACAGCAGACCCCGGCGGCGAAGGTCTAACGTCTGCCAGGCCTTGGGTGTGTCCTGCTGAATCCCGCACAGGGGCTGGCAAGCAGCCTCACAGACACATATCTCTGAACCCTCTGGGGTGGGCTACCATCAAGTCCTGCTCTCCAGAGCATCCCCAGGGCCAGTGTGGCAACAGTCACTCGGTTTGTGCCTGAAACCTCCTACAGAAGCGAACGCTAATAGGCAGGCTTGCTGGAGGAGCCCCCACTCCCCCTCCCAGGCCCGAAGACAGGCCTCCTCCGCCTGTACAATGTGTCCATGTGTCGTAACTGCATGCCTGCTCCACCGTGGTAAACTACCGGCCGCCTCCAGACTTAGAAGCTGACAAGGCCCATCCAACCTGACTCCGAGACGCACTTACAAGGCCCACGTCCAGGCTGTTCCCTTCCCTCTCACGCGCACTGCAGCCTATATACTGGGTGGGAGCGGCCGGAACCAGCCTCAGCCAGACCTCGTCACACCTACAAGTCGGCTCTGCTCCATCAGCACTGTGCACCCCTGGTCCTGCTGTCGGAGACGTCCCTCCAGAACCATCTGCAGCACCTGCAGTAGCTTGGACCTGCGGTGGGCCCTGCAAAGTCCCTCGGAGCCACTGTTCTTAAAGCTGGTGTCAAAGGTGGCCCTGACAAACCTCATTCGGGGTGCTATGGGTTGGTTTAAAAGGTCTGTGTGTAACTGAAGGTAATATTTTAAAGAAGCGTATCTTACAAATAACAACAGCTAACCATTAGCTGCCGTCCACTCCCCAAAGAAAAAGTTACAGTCCAGATGAGAATTGCAGTCAATGGGGAGGAATTTCTAAACGTCACCTAACCCCACACTCTCCTTCCAGCCAGGACAATACTCAATCCATACCTTAGAGCAAGGGCCGGGCGGGGCGGGGCGGGGGGGGGGTGGGCGGCCTTCTTTCAAAGAACTAACATGTTAGTGCCCAGCACAGACTGGGAAGAGACTACCATGTTCAAGAGAGCGCTACTGCACAGCCCGGCAGGGGGACGCTGTAAAGCCGGGCAAAGCAAAGAGAAACTCTTTGCAACGAGTACCAAGATATAGTAAGGGGAGAGGGCGAGGGGAACAGTGGACGGGGAATGTATACTGTGGACATGAAAAAAATTTTTAATGTGTACATACATAATATCTGCTGGCATACACACAATATCTTGGGAAGAACACACCAAAAGCACATGGCATTGGTGTCTCTAGGGAGGGAATCTGGGTGGCTGGGGTAGGAGGCAGCCTTTACCATATACCCTGCTACAGCTTATAATTTTTGAACCATGAACAGGTATGCCTATTGAAAAACATAAAATGTTATCAAATATGTCTAATCAAGCTAAGTACAAGCAGGTTTTGAGGACTCCCACCAAGTAACATTAGTGTTTAGCCACTAATAGGAAGGTAGAGGATTCAAAAGGGTGCTTCTGTGGGTCAGTGTCACCCCGGCAGG
Organism: Leptonychotes weddellii; assembly: GCF_054177405.1. NCBI lineage: Eukaryota > Metazoa > Chordata > Mammalia > Carnivora > Phocidae > Leptonychotes > Leptonychotes weddellii. Next base: position 52,612,787 of record NC_138378.1, read on the forward strand.
TGAGAAATCGATGAGGCTGCACCTGCTGCTTGCAACAGTATCCATCCCCTCACCCCTGCCAGCATCCCTTGCACTCTGCCCGCCATTTCCCTCTTCTCCAGCCTTGCTCTTCCGCCATGTTTTTCTCCCTGGCTACATCACCACATCACCTGGCGTAGTGACGTTTATACTCACAGTCCCCGAGTCACAAACTCTTAAAGGAGGAGCATGTTTTAGCACAATCACAAGCCAAGCCCTGTCCCCATCATCTCTCACTACCAACCGCCCTCCCCCAGCCACTGGCCAACAGGCTTGACTATGTTTTCTGTCTACACTGAACCCCATGTGTGGAGACCCCACAAGGTCATAGGAAGAGCATGTGTCTGTGGAGGAGGCAGGGCCAACCGAAGCGGTTTCATTGCAGGGAGAGGACCCTGAGACAATTCATATCTGTTTCCAGAAGCCCGTATTTCTGGGGTTCTTCACACTCCAACACTTTCTTTTCCTCACAGCCAGCCCAGTTTTCACAGGTAGTCTAGAATATCCTTCCCTGGTCCTCTTTCATTTCCATCATTTCAGAGACATGCCTTCCCAACCAGCACGGTGGGCTCTGGGGGCCTTGCCTCTGGGCTCAGTGAGCTGCAATGCCCAAGCCACTGAACGGGAATGAGGGAGCCCACCTTGGCCCACAAACCTGGTTAGAGCACAGGTATGGTCATAAAAATGATTACCATTTAAGAAAGGGTCTCCTCGAACCCCTAAAGAGACTCTGGAATCGCTTTTGTCACTTAAAATAATGATATAAGCAAAACAGACTAAAAAGCTTTTAAAAAGTCTGAAAAGGCTCCTGTGTGGGATGAAGTCCCAAACTTGAAAAGGGCCCCTCAGTGAGCTGCCCCTGCCTCTCCTGAGCCTCCTTCCTGATGCGTTACCCCCAGTGGTCCCCACACTTTTCTTTTGAAACCCTCAGCTCAAGCTATCACCCCCACCCTTGACACATAACTCCCCATGAAGTCCTGTGATGTCCCCAAAACCCATGAGAGGAGGAAGCCACCCTTCCTGTGTACCCCATCCTACTGGGCTTCTCTTTTTGCTCCTATGATACCTCACTTACAACCCCGGGCATATGGGAAAAGGTTGATGACATTGAGAGAGAAAAAAATCCAAGATGACCAAGCCTGAAGGCGGCGTGGCACGCTCCTCCCAGAGCAGCAGGAATGGTGGCTAGGTTCCAGCCAGCTGGCTGACAGGGCCTGGGTGCCGAGGACACGAATGCCAGGGCACAGGGAGGACGTATCAGGGGCACGAGATGTCAGGTTGGCTTTCACCCTGAGAACCGACTGGAGCTGGAGCTGTACCATGAGCTCCGGTCTCACTTCCCTCTCCTAAGTGAGACTGAACCCCAACTTGACCTCTGGGAAATGGGCTGTCCTCCTAGGACAGGCTGAGGCTTTTCCTGCACTTTCAACAATGAAATGGTAGCTTTGTCCATTCATTCACTCGAAAAACATTGACTATACACCTATTTTGTACCAGGCACTGTGGGATACTCTGGAGATACGAAGAAAACTGAGCTACTTTTCCTGCCCTGAAGGACATTTATGTCCTATGACACCCCAGATCTGTTATGTTCACTGGGCATGTCCCCAGAGAACAATCTTCACAAACGCGAATGCCAGTGAGGGACACAATGCCCCCCCCGCAATAAAACACAGTAAAGCAGAATTTAACATTTTAAATGATTCCTCTGGATCCCTGAGGATTTACTGTCAAGGAGCTACACACCATGAAGGAGCGGGTAAGGGGGCTCCCAAACGGGGGGGTGCAGGTGAGCCAGGCACTCAGCCCTGCACATGCCAGCCCTTCGCGGTGCCCAGACTAGATTAGTTTACTTTGGTGCCGTTTTCCTTTTGGCGACCTGGCACTCACCCCCTAACTACACTCCATTAGTGGAACTGTGCACTCACTCTCTCTCAGACCACTCAACTTGGGGGCGCATGTGGTCAAAAGATCCAGGCCAGGCAACTGGAGTACTGAGTTCCCCAGCTTTAGGGGCGATCACCTGACCCAGGTCCACTCAGCATCACTCCTTCCCCTGGGACAGTCCAGACCTGCACCATCCATCTTGTCTCACAGTGAACGTCACTCCCACTGGACAAAGCACTGCTTGAGCGCTACACACTCCTAACCTAGGGCTTTATTCTGTGCTCCACGGTTGCTCCACTTCGGGTGTCTCCAGGCCTGTGGTGGTCGCCATCTTGAACTCAGATGCTGCCCGAATGCCCCTATGTCCCTGGCAAGGGTTCCTGGGCCAGTGGCCACGTGAAGTGTGCTGACAGCCACCTTCTACAGTCCGCAATGCTTTTGAGAACTTCTGCCTTGTCTGTACTTTTCTCCCCCACCATACTCCCTTGAAGGTGCTTTCCCCTTTAAGAGTGGGAGATGAAACATGGAAATCAGAACCACTTCCCTCCTGGCCCGGGGCCTCACTTTCTGCATTTATACTGCAGACTGAGGGTGTCCCAACAGTCTTTGTTTCCCCTGAAAAAGCACAGCATCTAATTCATTAGGGCCAGACACCCACCGTCGGCACCTGCGGAATAGGAAGACAAATTCCACATAACACAAAGACCAGCACACCCAGGGAGGGGGAAGAAGAATTCTATGAAGTTTGATGGACACCTCCCTGAAGTAAAATATTTCACTCTCAAAGATAAAACAACAACAACAACAAAACCTGTGTTCATACTGAGAAAGAACTGGATAGCAAAACAATCAACAATCTGGAAGAGAGGCACCAGCTCAGGCAGTCATGATTCCTGGTGGGATCTGAGGTGAGATGCTATGCTCAAGCCTTGACTACAGGAGCCACTCCTGGGGTAGAGAAGATGAGAAAGGGCCATCTGATAATCCTTGCCTTTTTAGAATGTGAAGTTAAATTTTTTTAAAGGCTTAGAAAAATTACTACAGATTAGCAAATTTTCATCAGTAGTTTTGTTAACACACAAAAAAATTTCCTTATTTCAGAGGCATGAATTCAAAGAGTGTTTCAAGAGGGTAAAGATTCTTGAATACATGCTCGTCTACACCCCTAAGTCCCAGGGATTTTAGTCAGAAAGCAAAGCATGGCTCCTCAGGGGAGCTCAACTTCCTGTAGCTACTGCCTTGCTAGGTGCGCGCGCGCGCGTGTGTGTGTGTGTGTGTACACACAGAAGATGTGTAAGTAGATGCATGAACAGTGTGTGCAAGTACATGAGTGGTGTGTGAGCACTCATGACAGGTGTGTGTGTCGAGCACATGCACTGGACTGGGGTGGAAGGAAGAGGACAAGAATAGCTAGCCAGCTTTACCCAGGTGTGCAGCAGACAAATGCTTATACCCAGAGGCCGGGAGGCCGAGGAGAGCCCAAACTTCTCCTACCATGCCTATTCCTTGGTCTGACATCTGACCATTGGAGAGGCCCTCTATTGAGTTTAGGAACTGCCAGCACATATATCCTTCTTAAAATCCAAATGCCTCAAAAAGAAGAACACATTCAATTTTGCTAACACCTAGAATAAGTTGGTTATTAGATCCCTTTCATCCAACAGAGAGCGGACACTTGGGATCACCTTTCTGAAAGGAAAAGCAGGACAAGGAAGGAAAGAGGCAGGATAGAAACACAGACCCAGGTGCCACCCCCCATGCAGCTAGTGAGGCTGGCCCTCCCCACACTTGGGAAGGGGACTTGTCTGTGGCAGATTCAGCGCGGGGAAGGATGAGCCAGCCCTGGAGACTATGGCGGGGAGAAGCTTGTCTGCCTCCTCCTGGCCCCCCTACTCTAGGCCCCCTTCCCACTCAGGGCATCTTGTCCAGAGGCCCTTGCCTGGATCCCACATGCTGCCTGAAATCTCCCACCCAGGCAGCCCTTCCCTCTGGACACACCCACGGCTCCAGAGGCACCAGAGGGACTACTAGTGGGAAGCAGCTCTGGGACCTAAGTCTCAGCCCTGGCCCTGAGAATTTAGTTCAGAACTCTGTCTGCCATTTTTGTGTTTTAAATGAGGAAATGACGGAACAAAGGGATCAAGTGACCTCTTTCAGGCTCTCGTATGAAAGCAATGTGGAAGTGAGAAAGGTCTCGAGCTCTCAACTTTTTAGTCAGCTGCCATGCCTATAGCCTCCCCAGAGGTTTCCCCAAAATCCTGCCAACATTCTCCCAACAAGCATAAAAACTCACCTTCCAAAAAAGACAACTTGCAGGAAAAGACACAGCTAGTTGCCTCCAACGTGTACTCTTCGCTTCCTCCTTCACTAAGGGCCTGGGACCCTGACGTTTAGTTGGCACAGGGCTGTCCGCCTCCCTTGCGGCTAGCTGTGGCCAGGGGTTCGGTGCTTGCCAACAAGATGTGCAGACAAATTTGATGAGGAGTTCTCGGAAGTGTGCCTTCCTCCAGCCTGATGACTGGAAGGCCCATGGGCTGGCTGCACCTCTAGCCACCACTCTAGACAGGAGGCACGGGGCCTCATTGCAGGGAAGGCAGAACATGAGCTCTGACTTCGAGAAAGCCATGCCTGTCCTGACTAAGCCTCTTTTCCTTCAGACTGTTTCCCATTCTATGCAGCCAAATGTTAATCCTAACAATTTTACCACTCCCCACTTATATCCTGTATATATATATATATACAGGATATATGGAATGCTGAGAGCTGAGGATAAAGAAGGATACTATTTTAGATTTAAGTTAATCAACAATCCCCTTTTTCCAGAAAGAGTCAGGAATGCTTTAAACAAAGCATTCTCAAATTTACCCTGGGCTCCAGGCTAGAGTGAGTACATTCTCACTAGACCTTATCATCATAATAATATTCATTTTGTTGTAGGGTTATTTTATAAAACAGTTTCTCCCCCATATAATCAACATTTATAATCCTAAAAAGAAGGCAACCAATCCTATTTCTAGGCCTGTCTGAGTAGCAAGCTCAAAAAGCTTTAATATACCGAATTCCTGTTTACCTCCCCAACCATTTCCTGGCTCAG
>NC_138378.1:52618285-52634169 GCF_054177405.1 Leptonychotes weddellii
CATAGTGATTAATGTAAATTTAGGAATACACAGTGTGTTAAACTTCAAAAACTACAAAGTTTCCTGCAAAGATAGTGGAAAAGGCTCCTTATGTTTTTACCTGCCACCTTTATTAATAAACTTCTAAATGGTATTTGGGGTCGAGGGGGGCACTAAAAAATAATAGGAGGCTCTTTTCTGCTGTAGTTCAACAAGAATTCTAATAAAGTCATATGGCAATGACTGTAGGGCAGTGAACTTTCCCCAAAAGGAAAGTTCTAGATGACTATATCACAACCTTTAAAAGTACTGTAATAACGTTGCTTGGTAACAGATGGTGATGGCACTTATCATGGTGAGCACTGAATAATGCACAGGATTGCTGAATCATTATGTTGGACACCTGAAACTAATATAACACTTATGTTAATTATACTTCAATTTAAAAATTCTTAAATCTTTAAAAAGTATTTCCAATAACATATAGGCAAGCTCAGTGGCTTAACAGTTTGCAAGCCTGGAAAGCAGCTAAGATATCTCCTAGAGAGAATTTTCAAACATTATAAATCCCATTTTTCCTCCACAGAGAAACTTTCTAAAGCACGGACATGACTTGAAGGACACCGAGAAAACAATACATTTTTTAAAATAGGGGCAAAAAAATGGGAAAAAACAGAGTTATCAAGACCATAAAATTGAGAGGAAGGATACTGAGTCTCCTGCAAGATAGTAACTTCCCAACTACAGGGGTCCAGAGCACTGCAGTGCACTAATCTGCTTACATTACTTAATTCACACAGCCCCCTGTGCGCCAGGCACTTTCCCCATTTCCCAGATGAGAAAGTTGATTTAGGTTCATGTGCAGCACTTTTTCCTCCCATAATCCAACTTGTCCCCCTCAAAACCAGACACAGACACCCCAAAGAGATTACTGCATGTGCTTTGTGACACAAACCAGACTAACACCTGCATTAATGCATAACACATGCATGCCAAAGGCAACCGAGGGAACTTGGAAGTTGTCCTGTTACTGCTAAGTCACAAAGGATTGCAGAGGGAATCATAGGTAGCGATGGCTCCAACGAGGCCAGCCTCAAAACAAGGTGGATCTAGATACCAACCCATTTATCTATCTCATTTGCTCGCTCGCTCTCTGTAGGTAGACATGCTGACCCACCCTGTTAGGAGAAGGATGGGTCAGGCAACCAGAGTTTACTTTTAAACCTCTGACAAATCCATACACTCCCTGCCATTGCCTCCCAATCGCTCAGAGTAGCCCTGCTAAGGATCCTCAACACCATCAGGAGGCTCTGGCCCAGGTGGTCAAACACCACAGATGATAAACCAGAGCAAGACCACAACATCTACATCTTTTGTGCTGCTGTCTTCCTGGGCTCCAGCTCCATTCCCACGGGCCCACACTGCTAAAAGTCCCCTTGCATTTTAGATCAGCATTCTCCACCTATGGTGAGTCACAGACCCCTAAGGTTCAGTTGAAGGCCAGAGGCCCTCCCCGGGAAAAGACCCAACGTGTGTGTGAGTGTGTCTGTGTGTGTGTGTGTGTGTGTGTGTGTGTATACACATGGCCAGGGCAGCCCCCTCCTCTCTGTGCTCAACCTTCAGATTTGACACATTTTAGCCAAAACTGACAGTAGAAAACACTGACATTGTAACAATACCCAAACACACACAACATGCAAATAACTACATGTTTTTACCAAAAGATGTCTATGCTTCCTATAAGACATGTATTTGCATATTTTCTGTTTTATTTCAAAAAAATGTTTAAATGCTGGTTACAATCTCAAATTGATTTTGCAAACCGCTGTTTGAAAAACACCATTCTGGATCCTTCCCACCCTGTCTCCTCCTCAGGTGCTCTTCCTTCCTCAGCAACTAGTACTGATGTGGTACAGCAGGGTATGAGACTTCCTGGATTAAGACGAACCTTGAAAAGTCAAGAAATCTAGAAACACCTTGCAAAGCCTTGGAAAGTCAAGAAAATCTAGAAATATCTCAGCTCACTAGTTTCTGGGAAAATCTGGAACAGTGGGCTATTTTGAGCTCACAAATTACACCACGAAGGTGGCTATTTCACTTCACGTAAACATAAAGTTGGAGCTGTACTTGCAAAAGGGAACAACGGAGCAGGTCACCCTGGGCAGAGCCAGGGAGAGCTATAAACTGCCATTGAAAGTGGCCCCTTAGGCTGTCTGCAGGCCAATTCCTTAAGGATCCCCAAGTCCCTATGAGCTGTACTGCTTTCTATTTTTTTCTAACTGAGCAAGGAGTGGCAGAGTAAGCAAACCCTACGCATCAGAACCTACTTCCAAAATGGCTCTGGAAAGTGAGTCTTCAGGGCCAGTCTAGATCCTTGGTAGCTGGCCCAGTGGACTCCCATCCCTGCTGGGCCAGAGACAGAACGTGGGGCTGGGAGGTTACCATGTTGCTTCCTTTAGTCCTACGGGGAGGATGTGGGCCACTCTCAGAGGAGCTGGAGAGGCTGCAGGCATGGGGGCTGGGAAACAGCTGGGCCAGTAAACAGAGGGGGCCATGGAGAGCAAAGACACCCACAGGCTCCTCCGTTTACACTATGGGCTGACCACCCAACACGCACTCTCCCTTCTTCCTACTCTGGGAACAGTCCTCTCTGGATTCAGGAATAGCCAGCCCCATCTCCAGCTGAGGAATGGGGGTGGTCTTGATTAGACTACGAGCAAGTCTCAAACTTGAGCTTGCATCAGGATCACCTGGACGGCTTGTTAAAACAGAGTGCTAGGCCCCATCCCAGAGTTTCTAATTCAGTAGGTTGGGGTGGGGCCTGAGCCTGCACGTCTAATAAGTCTCAGGGGATGCTGATGCCGCTGGTCTGGGGCCCAGACATGGAGGAACACGCCTAAGCCAATCAGCACCCAGCATTCTCACGGCCTCCTGACCTGGGTCCCAGGGAGGCCACGCGGTCCTCACTGCTCCCACAGACCAGAGGGAGGGCTGGTAGAGGCTGTGGCTAGGAACTGGCTGGTGTCAGGGGCGGGGAAACACCCAGTCCCGCTGACCATAAGGACCATCTCGTCCTCATGAGGAGGCTGACTCTGGGATGATACTAGCAGTGATGGATGGAGAGAGGAAAAGAATCTAGGTCCTTGATGAAACTGCAAAACTACTGATAGAGTAGAACTCCAGTTCTGTGAGATAGTAAATGACCTTATTGTTTACTTGGCAGCCAAAAGCACCCCAACGGACACACCCCACAATCCAGGGAGACTCTTGAACCAGGCATCCCTATTACCTAAAAGGACCCTGTTCTCCAGAAACATATACTTGCCTAAATGTACTTCCTTCACACCTACAGAATTTGTACACCTAGGTCATCCTTCTTGAAAATTCTAAGTAATGGGTTAGAGGAAGAACCATTTGAAATGCAAGCAACACAGGACAAGGGAAGGAGTTCTACATCCTGGAATGAATGAATTTTATCAGACAGCCGCTGATACCAGCTGTACAAGAGCTATGGTAGGGGCGTGGGGAAGAGGAAGAGAGGCAGAGGATTTCAGGAGACCTCAGAATTCTACCTAGTAAGTGCAACAGGAAGGGCACTGCATAAACTCCAGGCCAGGAGATACACCAGATGTCGGAGGGAAAGGCTCTGACAGTGTCCCAGGAAGGGAGCTGCAAGGAGCTGAATGCTTTCCTCCTCCAGAGATCCCCTCCCACAGGACACCCCTCTGTCTTCCTGACCCCATACCAGAAAATGGACATGACTTCATCACCATAGGCCCTCCCCAACTGGAGTCTTCCTGCTTCCGAGGCCTTCCGCAGGTGAACTTTCAGATTCCACCTTGAAAGGGCTGCAGTGTCTCACCTGCCCCAGGTTAAGGACTGTGAGCCAAAACTAGGGGCTGGCTGGGCTGGCTGGCAGGCACATGATAGAGCATGAGTAAGGTGCGTGCTGAGACCATATTGAGGAGACAAGCACACAGCACCCAGGGCCCTGATTCCCCATTTCCCAGCCAGCTTATGACGAAAGGGATGGTGAAACCTGAAGAGAAAAGGCTGCTCTCATTCCAAGTTCCACACTTGCCCTCATGTGCTGCACACGTGAACTCATCATCAAGATTCATGTCCCTGAGATAGCAGGAATCAGGTGCCAACCAAGCACCTGGTGTATCAACTCGTTTGACCCCCCAACAAGACTCTGCGGTTGCAGATGAGCAAACCAAGATAGAGAAAGATTAAGCTACTTGCCCAAGGTCACATAGCTGCTGGAGGCTCACAGAGACTTTGGCTCCAGAGTCCACAACAGTTCGAGAAATAAAATAAATGGTTTTGAAAGATGTGTATGCCCAAAGTTCCTTACGTACAGATCAAAATACTAGCAATAGAAATATTTGATATTGGGGGCCTCTGGTAATTAATTCCCATCCCTACATTGATACAATAAAATATTTATTTTTAAATCCTGTGCAGGAAGCTATGTGATTTAATGGAAATGGTACTAGATCCAGACAGACCTGGGTTTGAATCCCAGTTCAAGCTCTTCTAACCACTCTTAGGTGGATACCTTACCCACACCTCACCCAGCTTCCTCCTCAATACCACAGCTCACCTTCTCACAAGACCTTGCAGGGGATGCATATAAACACTTGGCCCGGGGCCTGGGATGTAGTAGGGGGTGCTCAGAAAATGGTAGCTTCCTTCTCCTCTAGGATGAAAAATGCATCAGACTTAAAGGAGACTTCTAAGGCTGCCAAGAATAAAGTTTAAAGTTACAGTAACTTCCACAATGCAGTAATATAAAGAATAACCTAATGAGAAAAAATGGGCAAAGGATATGCACAGGTAATTCACACAAGCAAAAGTAGAAGTGAGCACAAAAAAAAGTTTTCAATATTTTTGGTAATCTGAGAAATGCAATTAAAATAATAATGCCTTCTTTATCCATTAGATTGGCAAAAATTGACAAGATTTATACTCTTCCGTGTTGGCAGAGTTCAAAAGAAATAGGCAGTTCACATCCTAATGGAAGGAGTACAAAGTGAAAGCCTCTTAGAAGTGGGGGCAATTTGGCAGAGCTATCCATTTAAAATTACTCTTTGACCCAGATATTATACTTCTAGGGATCTAGAAGACGGAGATATTTGTGAGTATTAACAATAATTTGATTCACAGATTCTCCACTATTTTTAGAGTAGGAAATTGGAAATAACCTAAATGTCCATTGATAAAGGACAGTCAAATTATGATAAACCCATACTCTGGAACACAGACCAAAAACAAAACAAAACAAAAACAAAAACATTTTCATGTCAGTACATGAGTGCACATGTTCACTAAAAGGGCCTAGAGGCAACAACCCCTGAGTAGCAATGAGCACACCTAGCATCCAGATCTCGGTTTTTAAATACCATTCTCCATTACAAGGAACAAAGACTCTTTGGAGACATGGCTAATTCCAGGCCTGGAAATTATAAGCCGAGTGTTGAAGGTTTTGTGCCAGGGAGTAAAGAAGTCCTCCAAGAATGATGAGGACATGTCAAAAGGACATAAGGGGCTCCTGCAGGCCAAGTCTGGGACAATTTTAGCAACAAAATGAATAACAAGAGTAAGAGACTATAATCTATTGCATAAAACAGGAATTCATGAGTGCAGAGTGTAAATCAAAGAATAAACAAGGGAGAAAGAAATGTTCTTCCTTTCAGTACAATTCCAACAGGTAAGTAGAGAAAGAAATATGGAATTAGAAAATCACCATCTGTCAGCCAGCGTAATAACTGGTTCAGGTAAGAATCATCAATGGATTCTAAAACTAGTGAGTCAAAGTATGGAGAGTAACAGTATATTTATAGAGTCCGGAGTTAATCTTACTAAGAGATACATATTAGTTACAAAGGGAAAATGGTAACTTTTCTGTTAAGGGAACCTGGAAGACAGCACCTTAATCAAGTGATCAAAGTTAACCCGACCAGTGAATGGGACTAATCAACAGCATATGCCTCCCTCTGCTGGGGCACGCTGAGATGGTTGCAGGGTCACCCCTGGGCTACCTTTGCCAAAAGCACGTAATCTTAATCTAATCATGAGGAAACTGCAGGCACACCCAAATTGGGAGACATTATCCAAAAAAAACAAGTGGCAGTCTTCAAAAATGTCAATGTCATGAAATACAAAGAAAGACTCAGTAACTGGTCCAGATGAAAGGACAATAAAGAGACAGGACAATCTGACATAATGTATAATCTTGGATTTTCTTTTGCTCCAAAGGACATTATTGGAGCTCCTGGCAAAATCTGAAAAAGACCTGGATATTAAATAATAGTGTTATATCAATATTTGATTTCTTGATTTTTAATAACTATATTGTTATGTAAGAGAATGTCCTTGTTTTTAAGATATACACAATAAAGTAGTCGTAAAAGGGCTTCATTCATGTCTGCAGATTACCATTAAACAGTTCAGAAAAAAGTAATGACACATGAACAAATGTGAGAGAAGGATAAAGCAAATGTAGCAAAGGTCAACATTTGGAGAATGTGGGTAAAGGATAGCTGGAAATTCTTTGGATTATTCTTGCAACTTTTCGGTAAAACTGAAATATTTTTTAACAATTTAAAAAGAGCAAGTTGTGCATATGTACAGAAATATAGATAAATTCCTAGGGATTCGGTTCATGATGGCATTTTGCTTTTAAGCAAAATGGTGTTAATATTGGTCTCCCCAGAATACACTCTCCTCACAGAGCTTCTCTTCCAGAACGCTAGAAAAATATGTTTTGAAGGATCTCTCAAGACCAGCTCATTAATCAAGTTCTACAATAAAAGCAACCACATAATCAAACCTTCCTCCCTGCAGATTTGTACTCTTTTTTCCTCAAGGAAAGCCAAAGCATCCTGACACCATGAGTAGCTGATGATGCTGAGAACTTTGCTGGAATATGTAATCAATAAAGGAGTTTTTCATAAGAAACAGGGTCCAACCTCGGTCCAAAGTCTCCCCACCCCTCTGTCTTACTGGATACTTGAGATGCTGCGGGGTGGGGGGGGGTCACCGGTCAGCTAGTCCCACGCACCTTTCTGTACCATTCCTCGGGTGCATTCGCAGATCTGCTGGCTGAGCAGAATGTTCCCAGGTAGGCCACTGGCTAAAGGGACTTGTAGGGTCAGTGGTTCTCTTGGTCATATACACCCCCATCTCTCTGGTGCTTTACGGTTCACAGCAAGCTCTTGTGTATATTATTTTATTTCATCCTTTCCTTAAAGCAACTTAAAAAAAAAAAATCCTAATACTCAGTTTAACAGCAATACAAGAAGATACCCGGTTTCCCAAACAATGGAATAAACTATAATGTCTCCCCTTGACTTCCAGTCTAAAGCAGATAAACACTGAGATGGCGTAAGCCTAATGAAAAACCGAGACATAAAGCAGCCACCAGGCTCAGCAGAGCCAATTCTATTGCTGAGCCCAGGAAAAAGCCCTCCTTTCTCTCTGCATCCGTCCAGCTTCCTTTCACTTAAGCCCTGTCCTCAGGGCACACCCTGCCAGGAACTTTGGCTGGTTGTTACAGAGGTGTGTTTAGAAGACACCACAGGGAATGAGGCCTTGTGGGTTTCCATTCACAAGCAACAACCACCCTTGGGACAGCATCATGGTCTTCTGACAGCAACCCTCCAACAGAACCACTACACTGGACTCCCCATGTGGGCACCATCATTCATCTGTCTTCAGAGAAATCAGTGAATCAAATCTTCCAAGAGTAAACATGTTAACAAAAATCCCCCAACAAAGGCCCTAGCCTAGATCCAGAATCAAAATTCCTCTTAAAGCCTGTTTTCAACCAATGAAAAATTAAGTTTAATTCTAGGACAACCTATTATATGTGCATTTACCAATGCCAACAGCATCTACATCCCAAAACAAATGGCAAAGCAGGTTCTGTTCTCACCTTTTAGAGCTGAGAACATTGAGAACCAGAGTTAGCAAGTGGCAGATCCAGGATTCACACCCAAGTTGGCCTGTTCAGGCCCCAATCCCACTGGCTTGCCCACAGTCCACCCAATCCACTGCGAACCAAGATGAATCAGGCAGAATTTCACTGCAACATTCGAAATGCCACCCCACCCCCTACTCCCTTGGTTTAGATGCCCTGTGGGCATTCTACTCTTAAGCAGCCTCCCAACCAAACACTTCCAGTGGCAAAGCAAAAGACAAGAAAATGGGCTTTACAACTGTTTATACTTCTTTCTCAACAAGAGGAATATTTTCATGATCTGTCATTATGGATGAACTCGGGGCGGGAGGAACACAACATTATGTAATGTCAGAGGGCAGGCGACAAGGGGGGAAGGGAAAGCAAGCCCATCCCCATCCCTTCGCCCACAAAGACATAAATTTACCTTTGACATTTTGAGTGTTTCAATCTTCTATGGCCTACACATTCATGATTGGCTTTTCAAGAGATGGTCACAGATCCCTGCAAATTTCTCAGGCCTCAATTAATTGACTAGTACAGCCAGAAAGAAATAATATACAAAAAGCCAAGATGCCAGAAATGTCGGGGGGCTATGGCCCGGCAGAAAAGGGAAGAGTTGAGAGGATGGAGACCAGATGTCCTACACTGAGATGCATGCTTATTTTTACCCGGTTATGTTTACACCCGAGACACAGCGAGGCCTTCAGCGTCTGGAATCAGTAGATCCAAGCAAGAGCCAAGATGTGGCCTCGGGGTCGCCGCATCCTGCATCCTGACTTCCCATCGCCCGCTCCAGCTCCGCACGCCGCTCAGCGCGAGACGGCCCGGGTCTCCCTCTGGCTTAGGGGTCGGCCAGGCTTGGATTGTTCTCCAAAGACGCAACCGGCGGCGAACCGCTAGGCTGTAGGATTTCCATGACAACCGCGGGCGCCGTCTCCGTCCGGCGCACCCGGTACCGAGATGCGCGCCGCGCCCCGCCCCGCCGGGTGCATCCCTGCGCCCGGCTGCTTGCCGCCGCCGCGTCGCCCCCGCGCCCAGCCTGGCCCACCTACCTGGCGCGCCCCGGCCCGCGGCGCCCGCGCCCTGCTGCCCCGCCGTCCTCGGTCCCGCCGGGCCGCGCGCCCGAGCCCCGCAGCAGCAGCGCCGCCGCTTGGTCACCAAGTCGCGGGCTGTGGCCCGGCTCTAGGTGCTGGTCCTCCTGCGCCGGCCGGCCGCGAACCCGGCGCCCGCGCAGCAACCCAAACTCCGCTGCCGCCGCCGCCGCCGCCGCCGCTCCGGAGGTCGCGCGCGGCCCCGCCCCGGCCCCGCCCCCTCTCCGCGCATGCGCGCTCCGCGAGCCCCGGCCGGGCCGCCCCACCTCTCCGGGTCCGCCTCCCAGGCGGCGGAGTCTCTCGCGCTGGCTTCTACTCGTAGGTTCCCGCAAGACTCCACTCTTATCCGGGACCGAGTCTCCTACAAGGAGTTCTTGAACTTCTGGACTTAATCGGACGATGGCATTTTCGCCCTCACATATACTGAGTCTTGTGAGGCCCGAACATATCCCCTAAGAAGGTTCCATAGACGAGCAGCCGCCGGGTGAAACGCACCGGCCGTTTGCCCCCAAGGTGAGCGCGCTTCCCGTGGTGCAGGTGCACACAATCCTTAGCAGACGTTTAGGAAACGGAACATTCAACCCAGGAACAAGCAAAAATTAAAATCATACTTTGAAAATACAGATAAGCAGAAAGAAGAAACTACTAACACCCTCGCAGACCTGTTCTGGCATAACTGTATAAATATGCAATTATAGACTCTCACCACTTACCAGCATGTATTTTATTTTGAAGTCTTTAAGATACAGAGAGAGAGCATGAGTAGGAGAGAGGCAGAGGGAGAAGCAGGCTCCCCGCTGAGCCAGGAGCCCGATGTGGGGCTGGATCCCAGGACCCTGGGGTCATGACCTGAGCCGAAGGCAGATGCTTAACCATCTGAGCCACCCAGGCGCCCCAAGAAGTCTTTAAATTTTATTAGAAAAAAATTCTTAAGTGAAAACTATTTTAATTCAATAAGCCAGAACACGTATCAGTTCATATTCCTCAGCTGTAAAAGCAAGCATTTATAATTTGCTTTAAAAAGAAAAGGTATTAATTGGGTAGAAAACAAAAATTAAACAAGAATTCTCTAATCTCATATAGAGTTAGATCTAAGCCTCCCCATGTCACCAAAATCCAAATGCAGGCAATAGTTTGGAATAAAAATAAACATAAAACTATTTTTAAAGTTCAATTTCCTTACTGACTTTTTATTTCTCCTCTGAAAAGGAATTTATTAACAAAACACTTTTTACTATTTCTTCAGATAAATAGAAAAAAAGATTGACCTAACCCTAATATAAAATTAAAGCCAAGAAAATCAAACTTGTGGAAATGCAAAAATGTTTTTATATCTTATTTTCTAAAATTAGGGTGACCAATATACCTGGTTTACCAGGGACAGCCCCAGTTTACACCTTTTATCTAGCAAAAGTATAAATAAGACCCCTTTTACATCTCAAAAGTGTTCTCAAAAGTGTGCAGATGGCCCTCCTAGCATTAATCAGGCCAAGAATGTTTTTAAATCATAAGCTTTAAAAAAAGAAACAAACATAAATTCACAAATATTAAAAAAATAGACATCAGTCCAATTTCAAAAATTCATTTAGCATAGTAATGAACACTGAATGAAGATCAGACTTCCAATAAACATTTGTCAATTGACTGGCATGTAATTCAGGATACTTTTAAAAGAATAATCACATTTCAGTATAACAAGGAGTGGGGCCCCAATTCCACTGTAGAGTGAACATTATCAAGAGAAAAGGGAACCAAGCTTGTTAGTATATATCGTGCTATGCATTCCCTAAGCATCACGATGTGATAGAAGAAAGTATCCTGTAAGTGTGCTGGGAGGAAAGTATCCTTTAGAAGCTCTCAACATGAGGTCCCCAACCAGCAGCATTAACATATTCTTCAGTAATTCTAGACATGCAAATTCCCAGGCCCCACACTAGACCTGCTATATCAGAATCTCTGAAAGTGGGACCAAGCAATCTGTATTTCGATAAACATGTGGACCTAGATAATCTATATACAATAAATAAGCTGATTTAAATAATCTACATACAATAATTGAGAGCTGAGCAGTGTTATTTTTGGGACTAGAGCCAACCAACTTGAGAATTTATTTTTGGGTCATTAAATACAATATATTTATATTTATATGTGTTTTCACTAGAGAATATATGTAGCCTTGAAAACCAACAGCCCGGCTGCCATAATAGCTGTGAAAAACAGTGGCCACGCAGCTACTAGAAGGGGCCAAGGGATTTAGAGCACCTCGAAGAGCTCTATCCCCAGAGACATGTCACTATTGGACTCGAATGGCAGCTCACTGGAAAAGCTCTGTTCTTGGGGCTTGATTTTAACTGACTTGACTCAGAGCTTACTCTCTGTGAATGGTCCTACCCACAGAGCATTTGGTAAAAGCAACACTGCAACTGCCTAAGATAGTGATACCAGTTAGAGTCAACAAGAGACTGACCAAATAACTTAACAGGAAGTAATCAGGAATTGCTATCCTTTAGGGGACTTTGGAAAGATCTGACATACTTCTGGGAAGATTCTAGAACCTTTAGATTCTGGGAAGATTCTAGAACCTTTAGATTCTGGGAAGATTCTAGAATCTTTAGATTCTGGAAATCTAAAAGGACACACACAAAGGGCGTCGGGGTGGCTCAGTTGTTAAGCATCTGCCTTCCACTCAGGTCATGATCTCAGGGTCCTGGGATCGAGCCCCGCATTGGGCTTCCTGCTCAGCAGAGAACCTGCTTCTCCCTCTCCCTCTGCTGCTCCCCCTGCTTGTGTCTGTCTCTCTCTCTGTCAAGTAAATAAAGTCTTAAAAAAAAAATAAAAGGACACACACATGTGTGCAAATGTACCCATACTCAGGAAAGACTTGAGAAGACCATAATCTCTCACTTTTGGCTGACTTCAAGGCTTTGAACAAACAAGAAGTGAAGACTCAGGCAGAATTGTAAACTGCCTGCCTAAGGATTGAAGACATGCCTCAACATATACACACAACCTCCCCATAAAGGCAGAAAGACATATTGGTTCCAGTGTTTGAGAATATCTTTGTCTAATCATTAGCAAATCATTAAGCTAACCAAGCCAGGGTTTCAGTGGCTAAAAATGACAAAGAACACAGACTTACAGAATTATTCCCATAGAGTTACTAAACAAACAAAAAGTAATAATAAACTTTGGGGTAGAAGGAAATATGATTTCTAGAATTGCCCTATTATATTAAGTGTCCAGTTTTAAACAAAAATTTATGAGACATATAAAGAAACAGGAAAGGACCTAAGCTAAAAGTTAGTGAATAGAATGTCCATAAGAAAACACAAATGGACTTACTAGACAAAGACTTTAAATCACTTATTATAAATATCTCCAAAGAAAGAAAATATATTCAAAGAATTAAAGGAAACTATATCTCAAAAATTAAAGAAAAGTACAAGAGCAAAATAAAGAAAATATCAATAAAGAGATAGGAATTATAAAAAAGAACAAAATGGAAATCCTAAAATTAAAAGGTGCAATAACTGAAGTAAAAATTATCTTAGAGAAGTACAACAGCAGGACTGAGCTGGCAGAAGAAAGAATTTGCATTTTAGGATAGGTCAATTGATATTGCCTAGTCTGAGACACATAAAACCAAAAGAATGAAAAATTTGAACAGAGCCTCAGAGATTTGTGGGACACCATCTAGTATATCAACATAGACATACTGGAAGTCCCAGAAGGACACAGAAAGGTACATAAAGAATATCTGAAGAAATAATGGCTAAAAAAATCCCAATTTGATGAAAAACACTAATCTATTTATCCAAGAAGTTCAATAAACTCCAGCTAGGACAAACTTTTTTTTTTTTTTTTTTAAGATTTTTTTTTTTTTTAAATTTATTTGACAGAGAGAGACATAGCGAGAGAGGGAACACAAGCGGGGGGAGTGGGAGAGGGAGAAGCAGGCTTCCCGCTGAGCAGGGAGCCCGATGCGGGGCTCGATCCCAGGACCCTGGGATCATGACCTGAGCCGAAGGCAGACGCTTAACGACTGAGCCACCCAGGCGCCCCCAGCTAGGACAAACTTAAAGAGATTCACACCTAGATACATCACAATCAAACTATCAGAAGCCAAAGATGGAGGGAATCTTTTTTTTTTTAAGATTTTATTTATTTATTTGATAGAGACACAAGAGAGGGAACACAAGTAGGGGGGAGTGGGAGAGGGAGAAGCAGGCTTCCCACCAAGCAGGGAGCCTGATGCGGGCCTCGATCCCAGCACTCTGGGATCATGACCTGAGCCAAAGGCAGACGCTTAATGACTGAGCCACCCAGGGGCCCCAGATGGAGGGAATCTTAAAAGCACTGAAAGAAGCAACTCATTATGTACAAGGGATCCTCAATAAAATTCAGAGCTGTCTTCACACCAGAAACCGTGGAGGCCAGAAGGCAGTAAGATCACACACACAAAGTACTGAAAGAAAAAAGCTGTAAATATAGAATTCTATATTCAGCAAAACTCTTTCAAAAAAGAAGGAGAAATTAAGATATACCCAAATAAAAAACTGATTAATTCATTGCCAGCAGAGCCACCCTATAGGAAATACTAAAGGGAGTCCTTCGGGCTGAAATGAAAGGACACTGGAGGGTAACTCAAGTTCACATGGAGGAATAAAGACTAAAGGCAAATATAAGGTAAAAGTCAGTTTGTAACACTTCTCTCTGATTTAAAAGACAACTACATAAGACAACAATATAATTTGATTTGCTGGTATCATAATATGAAAAAGATATAATGTATATGGCAATAATAGCATAAAGGAGTGGGGATAAAACTGCTTGATTGGAGCAAAGTTTGTGTATACCAATGAAATTAGGTTAGTATTAATACAAACTAGGTTCTTTCAAATTAAGATGATAATTATAATTCCCAGGACAAACACTGGGCATAGATATAGATAGATATAGATATAGCTACAGATTAAAAGAAAGAAGGGAATTAAAATAGTATACTAGAACATAGCTATTCATCACAAAAGAAGACATTAATAGAGGAACAAAAGATGGGGTGCCTGGGTGGTTCAGTTAGTTAAGCGACTGCTTTTGGCTCAGGTCATGATCCCAGGGTCCTGGGATCAAGCCCCGCATAGGGCTCCCTGCTCGGCAGGAGACCTGCTTCTCCCTCTCCCACTCCCCCTGCTTGCGTTCCCTCTCTCGCTGTCTTTCTCTCTGTCAATTAAATAAATAAATAAAATCTTAAAAAAAAAATAGAGGAACAAAAGAGATGTAAGATATATAGAAAACGAATAGCAAAATGGCAGGCATAAGTCCTACCTTATCACAAGTCATATTAAATGTAAATAAACTAAACATTCTAATCAAAAGGCAGAGATTGGCAGATGTATTTTTTAAAAATCCAGCCATGTGCTGTCTACAGAAACAAACTTAAAATTCAAAAGTATGAATAGGTTGATGGTAAAATAATGGACAGAAGTGTACCATGGAAACACTAACCAACAGAGTGCTGCAGTGATTACACTAATATCAGACAAAATAAACCTTAAAATAAACAAAAACTATAAACAAAGAGGAACATTTTATACGAGGGTCAATCCATTAGGAAGATATAATTATAAGGATCATGCATCAAAACACATGAGGCAAAACTGACAGAATTTAACTAAGAAGTGGACAATGTAATAATACTAATTGACGATGTCAATACTCCACTTTTTGTGATGGATAAAACCATGAGTCAGATCAACAAGGAAATAGAAGATATGAACAACATTATAAATCAACTAGCCTTAACAGATATCTATAGGATACTCCACCCAACAGTATCAGAACACACGTACGAACTACTCAATTATACATGAAATGTTCTCCAGGATAGAGTATGTGGCAAGCCATTAAGAAAATTCAGTAAACTGAAAAGGACTGAAGTGATACAAAGTATGTTCTTTGATCACAATGATGCTAAAATAAAAATCAACAACAGAAGGAAATGACAGGTAAGGGTAAATTAAACAACACAGCCCTCAATAACTAAGGGATCAAAAAAGAACTCAAAAGGAAAGTGAGAAAATATCTTATTTTATTTTATTTTACTTTATTATTTTTTTAAGTAGGCTCCATGCCCAGCATGGAGCCCAAAGAAGGGCTTGAACTCACAACCCTGAGATCAAGACCTGAGCTGAGATCAAGAGTCAGATGGATGCTTAACTGACTGAGCCACCCAGGCACCCTATGTTTTTATTTTATTTTATTTTTTAAATTATTTTATTTAAGTAGTCTCCATGCTTAGCAGGGAGCCCAACATGGAAAGTGAGGAAATATTTGAAGAAAAATTAAAATAAAAACTTAGCGTACCAAAACGTTTGGGATGCAACTAAAGCAGTGCTTAGAGGAAATTTTACGGCTGGAAACACCTATATTAAAAAAGAAGAAAGAACTAAAATCAGTAACCTAACCTTCGTCCTTTAGAAACTAAAGAAATAAAACCAAAAGAAGCAGAAGGAAATAATAAAGATTAGAATGAAAACAAATGAAATACAAGTAGAAAAACAGTACAGAAAAATCAATAAAACTAAAAGTTGGTTCTTTAAACGTATTAACAATTTTGACAAACCTTTACATAGAGTGATCAAGAAAAAGGAAGAGAGAAGATTAAAATTACTAAAACTGGGAATGAGAGGGGTGCTTGGGTGACTCAGCCAGTTAAGCATCTGCCTCCGGCTCAGGTCATGATTTCAGGGTCCTGGGATCAAGTCTGCTTCTCCCTTTGCCTCTGTCCGTCCCCCCTGCTCTCTCTCATTCTCTCTCTCTCTTTCTCTCAAATAAATAAAGAAAATCTT